>NC_073691.1:209532255-209792177 GCF_029784155.1 Uranotaenia lowii | reverse complement strand
TATGGTGACTATAGATGTAGTGATTACGCCGCATGATTTACTGGAAGCTTGAACTGAGAAATTCAAGCATATTTACACTTGGAGGCAACATTTGAATATCTTTAAAAATGTTACAGCATCAAAAATCGTACAAAAAGCTATATACTGTAAAATAGGTATGTAGGTATTATACACGTTCGATTGCATACTTTAAGGGTCAATTTGTGAGCGGAAAGTTTAACAATTGCTATGATGGAATGTTCGATAAATTCAAGGGTGCTTAATCGCTTGTCGCACGGCACCCTCTCAATAAACGCACTTCGATCATTGAATCGATAAATCCAAGATTTTTTTAAAAATTAACAACTGAACTCTTAAATTTGTTTTCAAGTTAGCATCTCGTAGAGTAAGAATTCTTGTAGAATTTTTGGAAAGAGGACACAATCCTGAGTCTCACAATTAGATTCCGAATGTCACGTATGCATTTGAAAAATGGACTTTTTTTTTCGAACGACGATTAAAAATAAACCACTACACTGAACCCAAATTCACTCTTAAAATACACATGATTTTTCACTTAAAAGCAAGGATCCAGTGATTTTCTTCCATTCAAGTGCGACATATACATTTCACTTGGCAGTCACTTAAATTTCAAGTGAATTCATCCACATTCACTTCAGTCGTCACTTGAATTTGAAGTGAGAAAAAATATTCACTACCCCATCACTTGAATTTCAAGTGAATGTCGGGTTGTAATTGTGTTTATTTTCAGAGTTCAAAATGGCAAATTCTAAAGAGCAGCGTTTAAAGCTTATGCTGGATTTGGATTTTCCCAACTCTTTACTAGGCGATTTTGGCGGTAGTTTGTGTTAAACGTGATGTAAGAAAAAGTTATTTAAAGGTGTTATTATGTTTTAGCTTGTGGATTGAACTGGACAGATTTTCTGGTTTGCTGCAGGGAAGATTTAGAAGTCGAACTATCCGCAGTAACCGATCTACCTTGGGATCATGATGGAGTTTTCCAATCAATAAATTTATGGCGAAAGCGTAATGTAAGTATTTGAAATCGAAGTGGTTTTCTATAAATGTTCTTTTATTTAAAAACGCGAGAGATAATTAATTAGAAACTTACTTAGAAATTCAGATAAATTTCACTCGAACGTCATAGTGTAATTCACTTGACCGGTCACTTAAATGAATTCACTTGACCCATCACTTACAATTCAAATGAAATTACGTATGGCGAGAATTCACTACAGATGTCACTTATTTTTTAAGTGAAAATTATTTTGGGTGTACAGACAATTGAGTTCTATTTACTTCATATGAAAGGTAAAAATGTGAACTTACTTGAAAAAATAGTTTTTAAACTTCTGATCGAATAATTCAAAATGGCCGTCAAATATAATCATGCTGACATGTTTTTGAAGTCTTTCTTCGTTTTCTTTATCAATTCATCGTCTTCAATTTTCGCAAATCAAACTGCAAAATGTTCAGTTAATCGATGCCCTAAGGCTTATAAAAAATATGGATAGAAGCCTCTATTGGAGTTTTTTCCTCGTTTCATTTTTCAATTCCTCCTCAATTTAATCGACAAATGTGATCATTTGCAGCTTCGATACCTGTCGTGGGGAATGCACTTTTCTGACATGTATATCCATATTCTTCCATGTCATTTCAACTGTTTAGCCTATTGTTTTTGCAGTTAGAAGCAACAAATTTGAATAACAGCATCAAAAATCGTACAAAAATCTTTTAACTGTGAAACAGGTATGTTTGTATTATTAAACACCCGATTTAATACACTTGACAGTGGATTATAGCCTTTTTTACAGGCTTTTTGGATTCATATGTGACAAAAAAAACGAATTATAGATTTTCAAATTCCAAATCATTAAACTATGATTGAAGAATTTCGTACGCTGTGAATCCAAAATGAATTAAAAATTTAATATTTGAAATTATTTAGGCCGGAACAAATTTCAAATCCTTCTTTTGTCACTCGGAGTTGGAGCATCGCGAGGGGAGGGGGACAATAAAAAATAATGCGAAAAACAAATATATTGGAATAAATTGCACGAAAGCTTGTATGCAACAAAGTTGCATAGAATATCATTGCACAAAACCTAAAAAACAAGTAATTTTTTATCGAAAAATTCAATAATATCAAAAACACAAAAGGTGGAATAACTTCCATTTCCAAAATTTGTACTTTCGCCTTGTAATCTTTTGGATTCTTGATATTTTTTTTTCGAAATTACCTTAAATACTTCAAAGTTTATTTATTCCCCCCTTCGGGTTTTTGAAAATTTTGAAGGGGGGGGGGGGGAGGGGGTGACAAAAGAAGAAATTGATATTTGTTCCAGCTCAATGAATTGGATTATTTTTTCATTGATTTTGCTATTCATCTGCTCGAGATAATTGCTCTCCGAGTCACAGGGAAAACAGGATTTTTTTCACGAAGTTCGAATGGAAATCCTCTCAAAATCCTCCTTTTTCTTACTTTTGTGCTCGAGGATGGACATTCTACAAGTGCACAAGTCCTAGAACAATATTTAGGGGAGAATGGGGATACTTGATCCCTTTTTTCTTATTTTCATCGCCGTCTTTTGCATTTTCTGAAAGCGTGTAATTTCAAGTTTATATGCTCCAAAAATTAGAACAATATATGAACTCGTAGATGAACTAGAAGCTTCTTCGTGAGACTAAATAAATTGTGTTTTTTTTTTATTTACAGGAGACTTGATCTTTTACTAAAGGATACTAGATCCTTAATTCAGGGTGCCCTGACCCTAGGCAAAAATCTAGTAAAATCCGAAGATAAATGGTCCGTTAACTATTTTTTTTTTTATTAGTTCTCATTTCACAGTTTGTTAGTATCAGACAAAGAGAATTCTAAAATTTTGTCTACTACCCTAGTATCATTGCATTCTTTAAGGCGCAATTTTATGAGCTACTCTGCCACACTTCATACAGCTATCAGCAAAAAGCAACAAGTAGATGCCATTTACATAGATTTCTCTAAAGCATTTGATAAAGTTCCACATGAAATCGCCATCAGGAAAATAGAACGCTACGGCTTTCCGCCATGGTCTACTAAATGGCTCTACTCCTACTTGACAAACCGACGAGCATTTGTGAATCTACGAGGAATCAGATCTTTCAGCCATTTGACGTCCCTTCCGGTGTTCCCCAGGGCAGCCACATAGGACCACTAATCTTTATCCTTTTTGTTAACGATCTTGCTTGTTTACTGCAATCCTCTAAATTGATGTACCCAGATGACCTTAAGATTTACCGGAATATCGAATCACCAATGGACTGTGCAGCACTTCAAGCCGACATCTCGACACTTTTGGACTGGTGCAAGTCTCATGGGATGGAAGCTAATGCCAGTAAATGCCCATGTATAACTTTCTGCAGAGCTAAAACTCCACTTCTCTTTGCCTACAAAATGGACACAGCAGAAATGGAACGAGTAGTCTCGATTAAAGATCTCGGAGTTATTTTTGATCAGAAACTAAGTTTTTCAGAACACATAGCCGCCACAACCGCAAAAGCCTTTGCCATTCTTGGCTTTATACGTAGAAACACTGTTGAGTTTGAGGATGTATATTGTCTTAAAGCGGTTTACTGCGCCTTGGTGCGCAGCGTTCTGGAATACGCCGTGGTAGTTTGGACGCCGCACCCAGGGGTAAAACATGAAAAAGGCGATCAAAACTGTTTTCTGCCGAAACTATGCGTTTTAGACCTATAGTGTCTTCGAGACAAATGACCAACTTTACAAGGGCTAAAAAACTAGTTTTTTGAAAAATAATTAATCCACTAAGTAGTGAGTTGGAAAAACTAACTTATTTAATATCTATTTTAGAGCTATATTGTCTGAGAAAAGTTTTTAGCTTGTACCAATTCTAGCAACTTTGCTAAAGCAGTCATAGCTGTAACATTAATCGTTTCAAAGTTATGACAATTTTTAGAAAAATAACATCAATTTTCAGTTTTTTCAACATAACTTTTTTTGCGCGTGATTTTTCATATAAAATATGTTCTAAAGAGTTTTGAAGACATAAAAGCTGACCACTTTTGCTGAATACACTGTATAAAAATTTTGAAGTTTAAACGAGATATCTTAAAAATACTTAACAAAAATAGTCATTTTGAACTGGTTACATCTCCTGAGTTCGGACGAGTTCGGTTACATATTTTACAGTTTTGCAATCAAAAAAGTATCGCCTTTCAAACGATATACAACTCAATGTCAATAGAAGTGAGATAAAAATGAAGTTTTTATACTAATTTGAGCCCATCTACCATCTCAAGTCCAAGTGGTTCAAGTAGGCCTACTGTTGGGAATCCTACATGTTGCAGCCTAATAGTAATAGTTATGCTCAAATTAGCATAAAAACTTCACTTTCGGCTCACTTCTATTGACATTTACACTATGAAGGTCACAATTGGCCACTTTGAATTGTACATTGTTTGAAAGGCGATACTTTTCTAATTGCAAAATTGTAAAATATGTAACCGAACTCGTCCGAACTCAGGAGATATAACCAGTTCAAAATGACTATTTTTGTTAAGTATTTTTAAGATATCTCGTTTAAACTTCAAAATTTTTATACAGTATATTCAGCAAAAGTGGTCAACTTTTATGTCTTCAAAACTCTCTAGAACATATTTTATATGAAAAATCACGCGCAAAAAAGTTATGTTGAAAAAACTGAAAATTGATGTTATTTTTTCTAAAAATTATCATAACTTTGAAACGATTAATGTTACAGCTATGACTGCTTTAGCAAAGTTGCAAGAATTGGTACAAGCTAAAAACTTTTCTCAGACAATATAGCTCTAAAATAGATATTAAAAAAGTTAGTTTTTCTAACTCACTACTAGAAGGATTAATCAATTTTTCAAAAAAACTAATTTTTTAGCCCTTGTAAAGTTGGTCATTTGTCTCGAAGACACTATAGGTCTAAAACGCATAGTTTCGGCGGAAAATAGTTTTGGTCGCCTTTTTCATATTTTACCCCTGTGTGCGCCGCATCAAACAGTACACACTGAAAGACTAGAAAGGGTACAACAGAAGTTCCTACGATTTGCACTCCGTAGACTGCCGTGGAATGATGCCGTTCGATTGCCACCGTATGCCGAAAGATGCAATCTAATAAGTCTTGAGACCCTGCGACACAGACGAATATACATCCAAAGAATGTTTGTATTTGATTTGTTGATAAACAATATTGACTGTCCTCTACTGCTACAAAGCATCCACTTTTATGCTCCAGCGAGACGTCTTCGTCAACAGAACTTTTTGTGGATTCCATTCCATCTAGTCGCACAGTTTTTGCCCAAAATCACCCTATGCATAATTGTTGTCGTGTTTTTAATAAAGTGTCTAACTTTTTTAATTTTAATCAATCCAAAGAAGTGTTTAGAAATAATATTCGTAGTCTTAGAACATAGCTCATGTTTAGTTAAAGATATGTCTGTATGGTTTATATCAAAGACATCAAATAAATAAAAAAAAAATCTAGTTTTTAGGATAATACAGTATTTTCAGTCCTTTTTAGTAGACTATTTCTAAATAAAAATAAGTTATTGGTCAAATACAAGTAATTTCATGGTAACCAATGATCACGATCTATTCAGAAGAATAATTTAACTTTTTGGACTCTTGGGATCAATTATACCCATAACATACATTATGGAAAACTTCTTCTTAAAAAAATCGAGAGTTTACTATTGCTTTGAAATTATGGCATTATGAAGTTTATATTAAACTATAACGATTGTCATATTGGAAAAATATTTTTATTGCAATTTTTTCATGTGATAAAAAAATCTTCAAATAACATTTTGTAAAATTTTTCCAACAAAGTTCAATAACTCGAAAAATATTTTTATTAAATTTTTTGAGATAACCGCATTGCTTTCTTGTTCTATTTGGCACATTTTTCTAGAACATTTGATATTTGAGAGACATTCCGGTTTCGAGATATAGCGAAGGAATCATGTATCCCCAGGGATCAAGTATCCTCATTCTCCCCTATCGTCTTGAATTCGGAACAGTAATGTCCGGTATTTCGCGGAGTCATCCGCTATCGGGCGATTTTCCACTTCATGTAAGTAGGGCAATTCTCGAAGCGAAAAATGGCGGAAAAGCTTGCGGAAGAGCCTTGCTAGACCAATTTCGTCGTTGGAGGCGCGCTAGCCATGTCCTTTTCATTATTTAAAAAAAAAACAATCAATTGGAATAATATTTATTATTCCTCATGAACTTTTCGTTTTTTTAAATTTCATTTAATCGGTTTCAACATTATAAAAGAGAGAACAACAAAATAAACCAATATAAAGGGCTACGAACCGCAGAAAACAATTTGAACTTCCTGCAAATCTCGGGAGAACCCCTTTCAAATTGATCGGACAATTCAATATTATTTTTTGAGATTTTTTTTCTGTCACAATATTTCAGCTGTTGAAAATTCAGACATTTTTCATTCAAGTTTCTGTCAACAATGAATCAAAAACTAGCAGACATTATAAGAAGGTTCTGCCATATTAGTTAATTTCGGTATAGGTAAGTAGCTGTTCAACTAAAACTTTGTTCAGAAACTACTTTCTTCAAAAGAAAATATATTTGATAGTAGGTATCTAAAGTATAATTGATACCCTCAGAGCTAAAAGGGTATAAATGCAAAAATGATCGATTTTGATTTAATAACGCCACGTTTCTTCATATCTCAAACTATATTAAATATTTAAAGAATTTCATTGTTTTTTTTTTCAGATTTATAACAATTTAATTATGCCGGAAAAAAATTGAAATCCTTCTTTTGTCACTTGGAGTTGAAACATCACGATTAATAAAAATTTGTCCAAATTTCCATAAATTGGAACAAATTGGACAAAAGCTTGCATACAACATTCATAACAAAAAATCGAGTTATTTTAATTCGAAAATTTTAAAAATCTCGACAGAAAATGGTGATACAATTCTCAATTTCATTTTTGCTCTTTCGAATGTTTGAATTTTCGAAAAAAAAATTAAATTTTTTAATAAAATACCTTACAGTTTATTTTTCCCCCCCTTCGAGTTTTTAGGAAAAATCGCAGGGGAGGGTGGGGGGAAGTTGACGAAAAGAAATTTGATATTCATTCCGGCCTATTCGAAAGAAAAATATAAATTTCCGAAAAATATATCGAAAATGGCCAAACATAAAAACTTAAAAGCGTGCTTTCTCGAAACAAACTTGCATGCACTTATACCAACTATTTTGGCTCCAAGGGCCTCAATTGAAAAATTTTACATTAGTTATTTTTAAGAAAGGGGCGAAAACCTTGAGATGATGTACATCTATTCTGCATATAACTCTAATATTTGAAAAAGGCATGATGGTATTGCATAAATTTAGGGGTAAAAACCGTCGAAACTGGATTGACGAAAAACTTCTATCAGTTAGAGAAACCTTTAAACATTCTTCAAACCTTTAACACTTCTATATAAATGAGATATGACGAAACTTTGTGAAATGACATAAAAGAACCCTCTTGAATGCAAGATGAAATATGTAGTTGCGAAACTTGAAGGTACCAACTGCAGTATCGGAAAAACAAATACAGTCGAATAAATATGCTTCCTTGTTCTTTACTTTTGCAACAAAGCATTCCAACCCAAGGTTGTTAGAAACACAAGGTTTTCCGACTTTCACAGTAAGTAGGCGAGGAGAACTTGTGCCAACCTAGGATAAGAAAACAAAATAAACATTCTATTTAGTGTCAACTACCATCAAGTGCAGACATCCTGAAGTTAGTTCTCTTTTAAGGACACTTTTTGTTGGGTTAGAAACTGTTCCTGTTTCTGGATACTATACCAACCAGAAAGTCAATTTCGTGCCGAGGAAAACGCTTTTCAGGACATGAAAACTCTTTTCGAATTCGCTCGACTGTAGCGTTTCAGCTAGCTAGACGCAAATAAAATGTAATCCAACTACACTGCACGAGAAGTGATGGCTACAATTAGAATAAACGACACTTGTTAAAATAATAGCCAAGAACATAAGTTTACACTTGCGGCAATACATGGGTCCAAGTCCTCTTGCTTGAGAGAGCATCTGGCTGGCAGATCCAAAATGGTCGTTCTAGTTCAAGTTCTGTGTCGTATTAGCCATAATCGTGTAAGCAATCAGCTTCTGGAGTAGTTCGGTTTAAGCTGAACCCCGTATTAACGAAAACCCATAACAAAACTTTTACAAAAATGTATGCACTATTTATTTAATTTTTAAGTTTTTAAGGATTTTCTTCATATATTTTTGGTTCAAGAGACCGTTACTCATTTCCCTTAGCATGCTTCCAGTAAGCCCTCATCTGAAGTCTGTGTCCAGATTGTTGCATTCAAAGAATGTAAAACACTCGTTGATGCAATCGATGATTTATTTCGACTCTTAAATTGACAAGTTGCCTCGAAATACCCTACCAATGTTGCCATTTACTACCCGTGCGAATTCCTCCGGAATGCTCGTGGGGAAGGGTGAATGCGGAATAGTAAACTACCACTAGAGGGAGAGAATGCATGAGGAGACGACAATTTAGAAAATTCAATTTAGCACATTGGTTTTATCATAACAAATGCTTTGCTGTCATGTCAAAATCTGAAGGGCGCTCAAACCCGGCCGGGGAAAAGATCTCCCGGCGAGGGACATTTTTTCTGTTTTTGTCGTAATCACAAATCTGTACTCAAATGAGCAAATTCCTCGTGTACCTATATATTTTTTTCTGATTCAAAAATCCTATTTTATATGAAGTGTAACCGATTCTTTAAATTTTGATAATCTTATTTTTAATACATAAACTGAATTTCACATTGAATAGAGATTTTCAACTTTGATGCACATTTTGGTGGGAGTTCTGATTCCAAATTCTAGTTCCAAATTAGTCTTACTTAGAATATTCAGACTTAGTTCTAGCTGATTTCCAATAAGCTGATTCTGATTCTGAATTAAAGTTCTCGAACTGAATGCAAATTTTGGTTTCTGTTCCTGAGGTCCTAGTCAATTAAAATTGTGAAATTCATAGTTTGTTTTCTCAAATCTGAGATCGCACTTCAGAGTTTTTTTATCTTTTTAAAGTTTAAAAGTTTAAAGATCAGAATTTTAAGTTTGTTTCAAAACTTTAAGTTCAAACTACTTCTCAACCCTCTTGCCCATGCGCTTCATCCAAATTTCAACCTTGCGTAAACAAAAATTAATCACTGAACAAAACTAAGCCGAAATCTTAGCCGCTTTACTCAGGCCATAGGCTCAGTTGTTTCCAACGACACATCACAGCATCCGCGCTGCAAAAATCCAACAGCTTGACGGGCGTAAATCCAATTTAAACTCGTAAACTTAAAATTGTCAACAATTTGCTCGAGATTATATTCGTTATATACTGTGTCCAAGGTATCCAGTAATGAGGAGAAATCGTTGTCCCCTCAAGATGGATCAATCCCCGATTCGGGTAGCTTGGACGTGAGAAAACTTTTCTACCGTCGTTGTTGGTTGGATGGTCTTTTGCCGAATCAGGACTGCGGGAATCAATAATCACTTGGCGCTTAAACGTGCCATCCGTTTGTTCCTGTAGCACAACACTTGAACGAGACTTGCAATCTCTGGAAGCAATTTGGAAGCTAACTCTTCCCTGAAACCCGAAAACTTGAACCGATCGGCGGGACGGTCACCGCGAGACTAATCGTCTCGCGCCTGCCGTTTTCCAGTGGCAGTTTGCGCGAATGCAACTATCAACATAACTACCGAACTATCAACAACGCCGTTGGATATCTATACAGTTTCGACTTATCGACTAATCCAAGTGATAGCAGCAAAGCGGCACTAACTATTCTGTGACAAAATTCTAAACCTATATCGACCAAACGCTGAGCTTAGCTTCGAGAGAACGATGTCGCATGCACGCGACAACCAACAACGGCATAGTTTGTCGCGCGAGGCGTACGTTGTGGTGGCTGGATAGGTTTTAAGCGCGCGCGCGCGCCAACTGACGTAGCGTAGAATCAGCTCAAAGTCAAGAGTTTTGGCGCTTTGATCATGAACTAGGTAAGTACGAGCATGACAATCAAAACAGAAAAAAAACAACACGATCTCCGATGAACCATTTCCGGTGGCTGTTTGAAGATTTGTTCTGTACCCTATGGGTAGATATTTATCGTTTTGTTGGTATAATTGAGTGAGGCTTCTGCTGTTTGAACTGTGATGTACAATGATGGTTTTATTTCGGAAAAATTTCGGCTCCCGCGAGCTGATATTGTGAAAATCCCTTCTTTTGCAGCATCTACTTGTACTGGAACGATCTTCGGGTATCACCAAAGTGGATCATTCGTTTTTTTTCAGTAAATGACACTATCTAGCAACAAATTACTTCTGTCTTCTTTGCTTTAATTTATAGAAATTGATCATCAACATCGAAACTGTCGCAGAAATCCATTAGATATGAAATTGTTTGGAAATTGTTTAGATCAGCGGCGTATATTTAGTAGGTTTTCCGACTCAAGTATGGCGCATAAGTTGTTGATGAAAGTAAAGAAGATCAATGGTCCTAAGTGACTCCCTTGGGGAACACCAGATGTGATCTAGAATGCTGTCACCGAGTCGTACGAAAGCAGTTCGGCCTTCCAGATATGAATGGATCCATTAAAACTTCAACTAGGAAGACCTAGACGATGCATTTTTTCTACAGCCAATACGTGCGGCACCTGAGCGAAAGCCTTGCTCAAGTCAACGTACACGGCGCCGACTTGCTGACGTTTGTCCAGTCTCCTTATTAACTTTGAAACTTACGTCATGGGGTTGATGGTAGTAGATCTGCGTTTCATAAATTCATGTTGATAATCATAGGAAAACAGCTCATCCCACGATAGTTTTTCACCTGGTGTTTCAGTATGTTACAGTATGTTTCCAGATTTGTGAATTGGAGTTATAGATGCAGTTTTTTAGGCACCGGGAAAAGATGCCCTCCATTAACGACTGGTTGAAGATAATCGAGAGAGGTATCGATATCAGAATGGGGCCAGGCTTATTAGCGGCACATTATCCAAACAAAAGGAAAACTTGTGCCCTTAGGGAATGTCATCAGTGCCAGCACCTTTCGTTTTATCCAAAGCAGCCATCTTACGAAGAACGTCATTTGGAGAAAAAATCAGCAGGCTCATATTAAAATTTCGACTCTGCAAGCTACTCAGATATGATTCAGACAAAGGTGTTGAGTTATTAATTAGCGAATAGATTTGCAGCAGCATACGGTGTTTCAGCAGTTGCGTTGTTGAATCTGATGATTTGAGGTACTCTTGAGTACCTTTCCATTTTTTTACATACGACCAAAAGGATGCTGGATCAGTCCGGGCGTTATTATGAATACGAATAATGTAATCACAAAATCTACACATGCAAAGAGTTGTATACGCTCTCTTAAGTCACGCAGCTCGTTCAAGCGATCCATGCCATCGTGGTTGTGAAACCTTTTCCTATAGCTTTTCGAAGGCGGTTACGCAGGTTGCGAAGTTCAGGATTCGACCAAGGTTGACGTTTCACAATGCGTGCACTCCGCTGGAGAAACTGGAGCCGGTTCGCTAACAGCGTAGATCTTTTATTTTAGCCCTAAGCGTCAATATGTTAGAGGCCTTTATACCGTACCATTTTATACCATCACCTTCGATTAAGTCCCCTAAGATATGTGCCCTTGGCCTCAATACTTGGTTATCTAAACAACAATCAGTGCCTAGTTCACAAGGAGATTGGAGTGACTGGATCAAACTACCGATAGCCGTTTTCTTATCGGAGTTTGATTTGATTGTAGTTAAAAACAGATAGCCACAGTCGTAAAGCAAAACGAATCCATCTTCGACCACTTGATATAAATTTATGAATTTCTCTACAAGAAACTACGCAACCTTTTTTTTTGCATATGAATATTTCTTTTATTTTATTCCAACATTATAATTCTTTACATAGGTTTTTATTTTTTTTGTATTTTACCTTCGCAATGGGTCCTTTCGAGTTTTCTTTTATTTTTGGAACAAAAATCTAGATTTTCTATCGCTAACATTTGACGGGTTCAAACAAACGGCCGCACTACGCAGGTTCAAATGTGATTTTGGATTTAATTTCAGCTACATGATCAAGCTGATGGCCTTCCACTGCCGAGCAGCGGTTATCATCCGATGCCTACCTCTGTTCATATCCTAAAGTTTGGTTGAAACTTATTTTCATTCAATCCGATCTGGTTAGGATTTAAATTTTTGATTTATCTTAACCACTAGCTTTGTTAGTACTTTCGACTGCTGATAGCAGAGCTTTTTTTCATTTTGTTTGTGTTTTTGTTTGCGTACAATGGTTTTAAATGCTAGTGCTTTACCAGCTAAATCAATATGTACAAAGAGATATTTGAAAAAAAAAGGTGCTTACCTATGGTTCTTTTATTTTACAGATCATCAGCGTTTTTTGTGTGTTTTAAAATCACTAAAGATTATGATTAAAACAGCTAAATTTTGGCTGAATCGCTGAAAATGATAATAATTTATTTTTACTCTCTAGTTTAAGGGAAAAATAACAACAACATAGAAAAATGTGATCAAAGTCGATTCTTAAATTTTCAAAGAAATAAACCAATCGACCGAATCATTTTCCTGCCATACGTTCCGCCATCGGAAGCAAAACTGAATAGATAAATTTCATTATTTACACTTTCGCCATAACTTCCAGTCATTTAATGCAACAATAAAAATTGATAAAACACAATGCAAAAGCATTTCAATTCATTCGATCTTAAGCCTGCTATAGAATATTGGATGTATAAAAACGTTCACTGTTAATACCTCAAAACTATTTTTTGCTTAAACCAATCTTCATTTCTTCCCCTACCAAGCTTTAGAAAAAAAAATGTTAATAGAAAAACTGAACATGCAGCATTAAGGGGATTTTGTTGTCTTTCAACCGGTAGCTGTGTCTTTACAGCTTTGGATTCTCGAAAAGTGGCCCTCGGGTGATGACAATGTCAGCGTATGGTTGCGTTTGACAAATTTCCAACGCCTTGAATTTTTTCAACACCAACAGCGAGTAGAATTTTTGGGCGGCCTGGGGAAATTAAAGTGTTTGGTGAAAAATTGCATCAATGGAAAGTCAATGCAAAGGGAAATACCAACCTGTTTTTTGTTGTTCCGATGAGTCATATCGGACAGGACCATACTGTCGCATTTCAGCAGCCTGGAACGCACCGACAAGAACATATGCGCTGCTCGTTTGTTCAACACACGCTCCTCAAACTGCTCAATTGTTTCGTCCATCTGCTGTTCCTCGTTCGGTTGTTGCTGTGGAAAAAATGAAAAGAAGCAAAGTGTTAATTTGGGTTTCTTGGAACATTTATAAGCATAACTTACTCCTCCGACCGATTGCGGGAACTCGTAGTCTTGATTCCATTCGTTTTGGACCTCTTCGCCGAGAGCTCCTGGGGCAGGGGAAGCTGCCGGTCCATCGTAGCCCAGATTGGAGAAATTCTCCATCCCGGGTTCGTTGAGAATTGAGGAAACTTGATCGGCATGAAGGTTCGGAAGTTGGTCAATGTTTTCCAAACTCGAATGATGTGGTGTCATTCCTCCATGATCCAACCCGTGAGGTGTCATAGCTCCCGGCAGGTCTGGCATAACGTGACCTGAGTCACCATGCTGTAGGCCAGCCGGTGTCATACCTCCTGGGTGTAGATCGTCTGACATTAAACCACCATGTGATAGACCAGCAGGCGTAAGGCCTCCATGGGACAGACCTGCAGGAGTTAGTCCACCGTGAGCAAGTCCAGCAGGCGTTAAACTTCCGTGCGTGAGACCAGCAGGTGTTAGGCCTCCATGTGGCAGTCCAGCAGGTGTAAGACCACCGTGATCTAGATTTCCAGGGGTCATTGGTATGCTGGGCATGCCCGGCGTTGGTGGCATCATAAGAGGTGTATGCATTCCGATGGGGGTTTGGTTCGGACTTCCCAGATGACTGAGCCCAGGAGTTGCAGGTGGTGGCATCATCGATCCGTCCGGATGGAAACTATGACTGAGGTCTGGTTGGCAAACATCCGATTCACGAAGTTCCATTGAAATGGGGGTAGGAGGCGGCATTTCAACTGCTTCTCGCATCTGATCCATCGTGGTCTGATCCAGAGGTCCTGGTGTTGCGGGGGTCATTGGGGTAGCCGGAGTCATTGGCGTATCTGGGGGCAGCAATTCTTGGAGTGGTATCTTTCGTTTTCTGCCTCGTCTAACAGGTGGCGATTCTGGTCGTTCGGGTTGAATTTCAACGCCCAACACATCAAGAGAGCCAAGGACTTCGAACTCCTCGACTCCTATCGATCGCGACGTTAAATGCCGTTGATAGTTCTTGAACAAGCACCGTGCAGGAATGTCACGCGATGGTAATGCAAAGAGTTTTTCCACTCCTCCCGTTTCTTTCCAGAACATAAGCCTTTTGGTAGGTGGCGCTAGATCGAGTGTTGTTACAATGTCCGAGGTGTTGGCCAGTTGGCTTTTCATTTCTTCGCCACTGATGTTTTTCACTTCGTCGACAATAAGTTTTCGCTTTCGTTTGCTCTTAGTTATTCCCTTGAGGGCAGATGCATCGACCGGCGCCAATGCAAAACTTTCCTCTTCATTATTCAGGAGAGTAGTTTGTTCTGCAGCATGATCGTCTGCTTCATGTGCGTCTGGTATAGCAGCAAGGTCGTCCGGCATTCTTTCCTCGTCCGGTTCTGCTCCACGAGCTGCTTCAGTTGAAAGAGGTTCCGTTGGACCAGGACCTGATGCTTCCAAAGACGAATCCATCTGTGTGGAAGGTCCTGGTTCTTGGCTCGTCGACGGTTGCTGTAGATCATCCAACAGTTGCTGTGTCATAATGGGTGATGGAGGTCTCGAATTGTCCGAACTGGGTGCAGGAGACGGTGCACCTCCCATATCGAAATGATCGTCATCATCGTCACTATCATCGGTAGCTGCAGCTTGACTTACTGGCGCAACCGGAAGTTCTGGTTCCGGGACCAATGGTGCATCGGCAAAGAAATCTCCCTCAAATAATCCGGCCGCTGGCTCGGCACCAAAACCATCCTCATCACCGAATCCATCGTTGTCCACTGCATGTGGGTGATGCGGGTCGAAAGAATCCAATACTGAATGTGATGTTTCCGGTAAAGGTTCTTTTTCTTGCTCCAAATCCGGCGGCGGAGCTACAGGATCAGTAAAAAGATCATCCTACCAGGGGAAAGAATGAATAAACTTCCAGTTAGGATTCCTTAACTTAGTTCAGAAATCAAACAAGCAAACTAGAGAAATCTTGTTAGTACTATTTACAGTTTCTCTGCGCAAACAACTTAGATTATATTAGTACGACGTCCCAACATGCATTGATTAGCATTTTCACGAATTCTTCGCATCATTTGGAAAATTCGAAGGTAAACTTCCCACATCTTCGCTACAACCACTTTGAATAAACCAATTCAGGAAAAGCACGCAATACCAAGAATCGCAATAAGCAAAGAAGGGACAGTCCAAAGACCCCATCTTCTTACAGGGTAATAAAAAGCAGAACCGAACCTCGGAAAGCAAGGTTTCCTGTTGTTATACACAATCAAAAGGACACTCTCTGAAGAGTTTGATTGAAATTCAGCTTTTTTTTTAACAGAGGATTATGGAATGTAGGAGATAAGAATTTGGTAGGGCGATTTATTCTATTCAAAAAACGGAAGATCACATCCCTTGGCTCAAAAAAATTAAATCAAAACAGACCAAACGATTACGAACGGTTTTGTGTGTAGGTATATCTTGATGGAAGAAAAAACTCTCTCTCGTTAAAAAGTTGCCGTAGGTTAAAAGGCTGGGTAAGGTACTTACAAGATACTCATTCCATCGGGTATCCTGGGCTGGTTGTTCGCTCAGCTCTTCGTACAAACTCTTTGCTCGCGGTCGAGGGCCTTTTTTCTCCTTCGTCGTTGTGCTTTTGTCGTCTCCCAAATCGATCGTCGGATCATCCAGAGAAGAACCACCACCAACACCAATCTCGTCCAGATCCGCGCCACCCTCTTCGGCGGTGGAATATTCGTGTGCCAGACCCTTTTTATTTATTTTGTGCCACGATAAGTTCCCAGCCGTATTCGGAATTTTTTCGAGAGGTTTTTTGTGTGTGATTTTTATAGTTTTTAAATTTATTTCATTTGGTGATGGAGATGGTGGTGATTGGCGCGATTGTGAATAGAAGTAATATATAAACAACAGAGAGAGAAAAACAGGGGAATCGATTATGAGAGAGAGTTCTTCCGAAGGAACAAAAAACACGATCGTCAAACGATCTCTTGATCAAGCAAAAAGGTTCATTGGATGAGTTTATTTTTTCTAAAGTGGACAAAATTAGAACAAACTTTTTTTTGACTACGCAACGGGAAAATAAATTTGGAACAACTTGAAAATTAGCTACACTTTTTGCATGTTGATTTTGGATTCGCGTTTCAAAAAAAATATATGAAAATGTTTACACACATAAAACTGCTTTTGTATTTTTTCCCATAAAAGGATAGATCGTTTTAAAAAGGGTTCGAGAGAGCAAGAAAGGAAAAGTACAAACAAATATTCGGGAACAAGAATATGGCTTTGTGCGCTTTTCCGAATTTATTTTCCAAATGGTTTCTTCTTCCAAACGGAAACGAAAATTTAAAATTGGAAACCGAAAATCCTTACAGACTAGAAAAAAGGGTGGTCCGATAACATACAGAAAGGCAGCCATCCAAATAATAAACATAAAACGATAACAAAAAAAACATTAACAATCCAACGTAACACCACTCACCTCCATGGGTTCCTCGATGCGGTCCCGAACCAGATCCGGCGTGTCATCGAAACCCATATCGCCGAACCCGTCGTCGTGGATGTTCATTGGCAGAGTACCGTAGTCCTCACGCATCGTAATCTCGTCGGCCCGGGATTGGTTAATCGAGAAGTGCGCCTCGATGTCGACGTCGTTCAACTCCGGCAACGGGGTGTCGAAATCATGGAACACCTCCGGCAACGTGATGGCATTAACGGCCGCTTCCCGGTGCTCCTCCGGCAGATCGACCATGCCCGGCCGGAATGCCATCTGCAAAGAAAGGGAACAGTTAGAATTGATATTTTGAAAGCTTTTTACAAATTAAAAAAAATAGAGAAGCTGAAATCATAACTCGGATATTAAACAGGTCATACAAACAAATTTTAAGCATTCTCAAGTTGAGAATTAATCTAAACTCACTGATTGCTGTTAAGAGATCCAATGGAGAGCTCTATTGAGTACTAAATTTTTCAATGATTTTTTCCTAATCTCATTTGAATTTTATCTAGTTCAACATAAATTTTCCAAATGAATCAAAAAACTCGTTTGGACATTAATAAATTTACATTCTTGCAGCGTGGATAAAAAAAACTGCGCACACTCACCTTGATCTTCACGAACGCCTCGTTACAATCTGCCAGCAGATATTTCGCCTTCCGGGCGTATATTCGGACCACCCCGAGCAGCAGATGGCCGGAAGTCCGGAGGGCCAGCTTCACCTTCGGCTGCATGATACCGTCGACCGATTGCTCGATGTTGGTCTCGAAGACGTGCGCCTTGGTGATCTTCTTGTCCCAATGGGCGGCCAACCAGATCCGGGCCAGAGGGCCCTTCTTGGCCAGCACAATGTGCGCGTAGAACATTTTGGCCGGCCTTTCTCAGTGCTGTCCGGTGGACGGATTCTCCGAATTAACAGCGGCTGCAATTGATTGGAAACCAAGAGGTAAGCTTTTTATTTTTTTTTTTTTTTTTTTTTTTTTTGTCGACAATGTTGGGGGTGTGAGGTGGTGGGTAGAAATTTTGAACTGGTTGGAAAGGGATGAGGGAAGACGCGACGCGAGGGAAACCTCTTAATGCATTATGACGCCAACAAGACAGTTTAAATTCTCACAAAAATGTTACCTTTCCGGAACTATTTCGACGAAAAACACTTTCCAATAGCACTTTTCACAGTTTAGGCGTACTTTTACCAAGTTTCCATGCAAAATATCCAAGCAAACAAGTTTTTTCACATTATTGGGGACGCTTCGCGCCCGCACTCAGAAAAGATGCATTTTCACCGAATGAATCACATCAAAAGCACTTTTTAACTAGTTCAACCGTTTCGGGTGGCATTCGCCCGGCTTCGGGCACTATTTTCCGGTCGAATTTGATACTTTACATGCAAAAATTTCACAAATAACACTCCGATCTGGAAGCGAAACCTGAAAACAGTTCACAAATTTTTCTTTTGCTCGCTCGTTTTTTCCTCCTTTTCACAAACCAGCACACGAGAAGCAAGATGGCGGCTGAGGGTAAACGCGTTGATGCTGGTCCCAAATATAAAGAAATAACACGACTGATGTTTTTTAAATTAGGAAATTTTTATTTTGTTTGAAAAAATATTAACCATTCAATTTTTTAGAATATTAGAATTAAATGTCAAAAATATTCGTAAATTTTGATTAATTTTGATATTTTTCCTTGATACTCAACATATCCAAAATGTTTAGATAGTTTTATTCAGCATAAATATTCAAAGGTAGTAAAAATTAATTCTGCTTTCCAATTTAAAAATTAAATGTTATATGAAAACAAAAAAAAAATCTTAACAAATTCTCTCGTTGACTTTATTTTTATTGTTTCCCGAAAAAAAAATTATTTCGAATTATTTCCTTATTTTATAAATATTGCTGAGCATTTTAGAAGCTTGCATAAACAACGCGAGTTGCTTTCAGATATGCAAAGATTCAAAATGGTATTCACGACTGTTTTTTTATAGAACCAAAAATTTAAATTCATTGAATTAAAAATATTCTTTTATTATAACTGAAGTCAGTCGTAGTTTAGTGGAGTTGAGGAGCACTGATTCTGTAACGGTTTTCGGGTCGTTCTTTTGACGCTTCAAACGTCAATTGACGGTTCATCGATGATGACAACAGTAGAGGCCACTCCGACACTCTGTTACACTGGACGAAACTATTCTGTTGAAATTGTTTCATTATTGGAAAAATTCTTTAAAAAAATTAAATTACTACCTAAATTAGGTATTTAGGAATAATAATTATTAGTTAATAAGGTATAATAATAAAATAATTATTTTATTCTATGTTCTGCTTCTTAAACCGAAAGTGGAATCCATAGATGCATGTATTTTTCATTATTTTGATAAAATATTAATTTCCTAGTAGCAATCGTAAAGATTTAATAGGAATTTCATGCATAATAATTATTCTTTTAATTGCTTTCTTTTTGCGAGATTAGAGTGTTTCAACAAACCCTCAATTTTAAATTTTGGTTTTCTTTTAATAAACTGATTTAATCATTATCGGCGCATGTGAAAAATATATAAGATATATCTTCGTAAGCGATGATTGGATTTTTGCTTTAACATTTCACATGAGCATTCTGCTTTTCCGAACTATCATTCCAGATGAAAAAAATTTCCCCATTAAAATTTTCCAATTTTATTTCTTCAAAGTTTTTCAAACTTTTACCAAATTATCTGTTGTGCTCTGCCACTCTGCCCGTATCTTGTCTACTGTTTTTTTTTTTTTTAATTTTTCGAATCAGGTCTGATCAGTCAATGACCTCAAAAGCAATTGTTTTATTTAACCGAAATTTCGGTAAAATTAGCATAAATTGGCTTCTCCAAAACAATAGCGCCGAACAAGTCGCCTGGAAGCGTGATGTAACCCACTTCTGGCTGACCTTTAAAACTTATCACGGAATTTTTAGATTAGACTAAACAAGACGCCTCAATTCGAATGAAGCGAAAATGCCGATAATCGTTACGCTACTGTTCGTGGATAGGAAAATTAAGAAATTAACTTGAAAAGCAACAGCAAAAAAGGGATGAGCTATTTAGAGGACAAAACCACATAAAAGCGTAAGCACAGGAAAGGTTTGCGATATTACACACTACACAGGAAACAAGCTGGCCTTTTTTGTTTGTAATAATAGAGTATATTGTTTAATAGTATATAATAGTTAATAGTAGTAATTTTTCAAATCAATCATAATTTAACATAAAATTGGTGCAATTTTTTTTCTCAATTTTTTTCGTTAATTTTTTATCATTAGTTTATTTCCGCCAACATTTCTATGTTTTCTTTTTTATCTATGAATTTTTCCATCGATTTCTTGTTTAATATATACCATTTTTTGTTGTTTTGTTTCGAATGTGTTTGTTACCTTTTTTAATTATTTTCTATGTTACCACTTTTTGCTATATAAATAATTACCAGTCCGTAACACCGCGCACGTTTTGCCATCTTCTCTGCGTCTTTTAATTCTGTTTTGTTTGTTTCTTCCAGTTCGGTCGCTCGCTCATTCGCTCGCGCCCCTTTTGCTGCTTATCCTAATAAATTGCAAACAGCTGCTGCACTTTATTCTTCTGCTATCATTCTCTTCTCTGCATATCCGCGTTTATTTTCTACAAACTAGAAGCGCGTGATTTTTTGTTTGCATCATGCTGCTGCTGGCACCACAGAAACATTGCAAATATACATAAGTAACTAAATGGAAAATAAAGTTTTGAAAATAGCATAACAGATTACAGTTGCTGATAAAAAAAAGATCTAAGCAGATGATAGTACCACGAGACATTTTCAATCGAAAACAGAAATAGCTTAGCAAATAAGCGAACAGCTTGAAATGAACGAACTAGACCTTATTTGAAATGTAAGTAGGGACATTTTCGGAAAGACGAAAAGGTGGAATAATTGAAACACCGTCCCAACACTTTTCAACTTTCCTCAGCATTTTATTTGATGATCCGTTGCAGCAATCTGCTATGGTTAATGCTAACTTTTGTTGATCAAAGCTGCATAAAACGTTACTTAGTTGTTTTTCACTTTTCTAGCATATCACTGACTTATGCCTACGTATCTCATTCGCGTTTGCTAGCTCCGTTGATATTTGCAGGTCGCAGCTATGCTTAGTTTGTGTACGAAGCCATTCTTGCAAATGCATTTAACCTTTTGGTAGGTTTGTCCACTTTCTTAGAATCAGTTTGCCTGCCTAGTTGGATTGCTGTTGTTTCAAGGATTCAGCACCTTCTGTTACGTTCTCTGCAGCTTCCTAGCTGGTCAAATGTTGATGAACTCAGCGAGGGCAAGCAGAGAGGTGTTTTAAAAAGTAAATTGATGCAGTGTAGTCAATTGGAACTAACGGAAAAAATTACATCATCTGAGGGAAACTTTTGTCTTACCATTCGTCTGTCCCATTTCAAATACTAATAATGATAGAACAAATAAGACAAAAGTCAAACCTTAAAAAAGCAGGTCGTATATGCACATTAATGAATAACTTATTAGAGTACACTGAAAAGAAATAATGTCTTAAGGCTTGTTCGATTCAACAACTAAAATGTCCATCTTCAAAAAACGGTGATTGACACTTTTCATGATTCTGCGTTCAACACTCGTGATTATCTTTCTCCAGGAAATGTTTATGTGTAAACGTCTATGGTTTTTGGGAACGGGTGCATGAAGCGTTTTTTTTTTCTGTGATTTTGTTGGTGAATAACATCGATACTGTGAACAATTCCGTTCGGGAGCAGAACATACTATTCGAACTATTGCCGATCGCCGCCTAAAATTAAAAAAAAGGTACAAAGACTGAACGGATAATTATTACCACTGTTCATGTTTCTCCGAACAACAACAACTATGATAAGGTATTAGCCCTTTCTGGAATCGAAATTTTGACATCTAGGTTCAGCTGAAAAGTATGTGATTCAAATATTTGTTTGTTTTCGTAGTTTATGTTTTCACAAGATTTTTGTTTAGGGTTGCAATTTAATCTGTGGCTAAGGGAGGGTTAAGAATAGTAGTGTTCTTATGTTTCAATTCTTTTCTCGATTAGCCTATACATATTTGATCTGTGTTTTTGTTTCTGGTTATTTTGGTATTAGGTGTAACATTTCATTTTCAACCTCCTGGGGTTTTGGGTTTTTTATGGTTTTCCATTTAAGATTGAAAGCACAATACCGAAACTATTATCACTATCGAGAGAAAGTACTGCCACCTTTTCACTGCTAGAATTGCCGAACTGCAGCAGCAATAATAATCATAATTATAATAGCTGGAATAGTAGATTTTAATATTTCGTGGTACTAGTAGTTGTAGTAGTAATAATAGTAGTTGAATTACATGCAGTAGCAGTGAACAATGTTGCTGTTTTGCTGCTGTTGTTGCTGATGTTGTTTCTGCTGTTGGTGAGATAGCAGTTGAAAGAACGGAACGCTGCGTCATCTTCTTTAAGCGTGTTCAACAGGCAATTGAAATCGGTTTCAATCGATTTCGATTGGTAAATTGTTGTTCACTCAGCCAATGTTTTGGTCGAAACTAATCCAATTGACGTTCATTGAAGCCAATCGAAATCGATCGAAACCAATCGAAAACGATCAAGCTCGGTGGCAGGATTCGTTTCTATCGATTTCTATTACACTAACACAAATGCAGATGTTTTCTGTCAAAAACAGCTGATTTGATTTGTTGTGAAAAAATTATAAGAAGAAATGAAAGTGATGTCATTTGGTGCGGTGTTTTCTGTCGTGTGCTGAGTCGGTGGTGCAGTGCTAGTCGTGCGGAGTCAGTGTGCTGATCGGTGGTGCTATGTCAGCCCTGCTGGATCGGTGGTGTTGTACCAGTAATTCTGAGTCGGTGTTGCTGTGCCAGGTATTCTGAGTTGGTGGTGCTGTGCTAGACGCGCTGGTCTGGTGGTGTCAGACATGCTGGGTCTGTGGTGCTGTGCCAGTCATGCTGAGTCGGTATTGCTGTGCCAGGTTTCTGAGTCGGTGGTGCTGTGCTAGTCGTGCTGGTCCGTGGTGCTGAAAAAGATGTCGGTCGATGTGGCGTCGCTGTGCTGTCCTATGCAGAGGTGCTTTGTTAGTGATGCATTAAGTAGGGCATCTTTCAGTGTCCTTAAAAACAACTTTAGAAAATAAGTTTTATGAAATTTATAAAAAATAAATACAAATAAAATTACAGATACATAAAATGAGGTACTCCTCAAGCAGATTGATTAATGGAATATTAAATAATTATGTAAATAGTGCACTTAAATTTAAATAAAACAATTAAATTCAAATTCGAAATGGTTTTTTATCCTTTCTCATTCTTTCCTATCAGCACCAAAAATGTCACCAATGGCTACCAAAAAAATTAAAATGAAACGCCATGACTCACTCAAAACAAAAATGGTGTAACCAGGTATATAATCAGAGCCGGTTCTTATTACCGTGTGTTTACGGGCATTGTTGTTAACATATAGGAGGGTTGTTGGTTTGTCAGCGACATTGGTATATGATGAACTTTTCTTGAAGAACTTGAACTCGAGCTGCCGGTTTATACAGATCTTGCAGCTGTGGGAATCAGTTTTGTCGCATAAGGTGTAGACCCGGTACATTATCGAAGCCGGTTCCTGCTCCCAACTTCAGGATGGCCGTTTTTTGTCTCTCGAACACATCAGGATTGTTTCCGTCCGTCGATATTGAAAAAAATGCTGACACAAAAATAGAAGTATCTAAAGACGATTACGATTATGCTTTTTTTATAGTGCACAGCCGAATAAAAAATGACAATAAACACAGCGCGTTAGTATTAGTGTCTGGCTGTTCATTCAGCAGCCTGATAGAAATCGATCGAAGTCAATTGGAAAAACAGCTGATCAACTGTCAATCCATTTCAATTGATTTCGATTGGGTTTTGTTGAACACACCTTTTATCTTCTCGATCTGGTCTGCTTGTGGCGGTCACTGGCAACACTGTTTGCCCACCGATTCCGCACCCGGGTTGGTCGGCTTGACTTCGATGTTTTCCAGGTTCGGTCTGATCACACTGCCTTCGGGCGGGTCTCGGATTTGCTTCTGCGAAACAATCCGGTAGATTTCTGAAAGTGTAGATAAAGATAATACAATTATTAGCTTATTGCAGAGAAGGAAGTTCACAATCAAAGACAAAAAATCACTAAAGAGAAGTTCATCATTAGAAGAAGTAGTGAAAGTTGCCACGATAGGAGTTTTACGTTGCCAAGAATCTATCTTACTGAGACTGACTATACCAAAAGGCGGTCATTCCAATCTTACCTGTGAGTATGTTTTGGAATGCAGTTTCAACATTGGTCGAATCGAGGGCCGACGTTTCGATGAAGCTGAGGCCGTTCCGTTCGGCGAATCCCTTCGCCTCGTCCGTCGGCACCGCGCGGAGATGCCGCAGATCGCTCTTGTTGCCGACCAGCATGATGACGATGTTCTGATCGGCGTGGTCGCGCAGCTCACGCAGCCACCGTTCCACGTTCTCGTAGGTAAGGTGCTTGGCAATGTCGTACACGAGCAGGGCCCCGACGGCACCCCGGTAGTAGGCAGACGTGATGGCCCGGTAGCGTTCCTGACCGGCCGTGTCCCATATCTGGGCTTTGATTGTTTTACCATCGACCTGTAGTTAGGAGGTTGGGAGGAAAATCGATTAGAGTTTAGATCTTGACCATTTCGAACGATGTAAGCTACTTACCTCTATACTTCTAGTGGCAAATTCTACTCCTATTGTTGACTTCGATTCCAAATTGAATTCGTTCCTAGTGAATCTCGATAGTAGATTACTTTTGCCGACACCAGAGTCCCCTATCAGTACCACTGCAAGAACGAAAAAAGAAGCCGGATTAGAAAATAAACGTCGATTAATTGAATTAAGGCTTTGTTTGTGTTATTTTGACTGTCGAGTTGCATACAAGATGACTAACGACTAACGGGAAGCGATGATTCATGGTTTACCATCCCATATTATCGCTCTGGGTGACGTGCAACGTGTTACTTATACTTCAAATGAGCACTTTCGAATGCTCGCACAGCTTCTGACTTTTATGTCTGATAAGATAAAAGCTATTGAGCCGTTTCGATATCGTCAAATTGAAACAGTTCAAAAGCAATTTTTCAGGCTGTTGAAATGAAATTCGTGGCTGGAATAGTGATTATGATTTTTACTAAATATTATATTATTTTTATGAAAAATTGTGTTATTTTGAGTATCTACTCGTGAACACTTTACTTATTGCGAGCAAATTTATCTGCCAACTATCCCATAGCATTCTTTTTGAGTTCGAGAAGGTAGAAATTTGGCACGAAACTTGCCGAAGACAGAGTCATCAAACACCCTAGCGTAAGGTAACCAGGTTTTGACTGGATTTAGAAATACCTCTTATGAACTTTCAAAATTCTTTTTGCATTAGTTCGCGTTTACTTATGGAGTCTACAAAACCTTATTTTGTCGAATGATCCTTCCTTACACATGAGTAAAGATTATAGTTTTTTGAAAAGTGTACATTTGTTTAGACCAGGAAATGATTCAATAGATTCAATAGTTCATGATTTCCTTTAAATATGAAAACCTTAACAATTTTCTCCAGCATGTCAAAGACTGCGTTTTCACTTTCTCCCCTGAGCTACGCGTCTTTAAGCTCTCTACGATTTATGGGGGCGTCAAAGAACATCATCACGTTTTTCACCCTCATGAACCGATAGTAAGACCTAGTTTGTCTGACGTGTGCACATCGAATTGGATTATCACCGAAGCATCAGTTTTCTAGTTCTTCGTTCGTAAGTACATTAAAATGTAAACGCCATTGACACAGAGTAGTTGTGTTAGATGCTGCCAGCTGCTGTTTCGTTCAAGTATACACAGGGCTTTAGCGTTGTTTTAAATTTGCCATCAGTTGCTGTTAGTGTATCCAGTTTCAGCAGCTGGCTAGAACACACAGCGTGCCCATTGCGATGACACGATGGCCAATTTGTCGACTTGCTTTCCGACACTGCACATTACACCATTGTAATCGAGTGAACAGAAAAAAAACAACACTAGAAAAAGCATAAGTGGGGTGTAGATATAGGTACTTTCTTTTCCATTTCGCGACCGAGCTCGTACGGAGCAACGAATCTATCTCGCTGCTGCTGTTCGTCCCCGTAAGGTTATCGCATTACTCCGTTCTCAGTCAATCGCATAATTTGCATTCTGGGAGCACAAAACCTAGCTCAGTGGGATTTAGCAGCATAACTCCAGCCAGTCTAGTAGCTAGTAGGTACATTTTGCAATCGTCGTCGTTTTGATTACGAGTGACCGACATACCGAATCAGTGCCATCCAATCCAGCAACTCTACCATAAGTGGCTCTTTGTGTTTCGCTTGTTATGTTTTTTTCTTGGATTGCGCTATACTTATACTGATGCATGCAAAACAGCGGATTAGTTCGATATTTTAGCACGAAACGCCGAGAGAATACAGAAAAGTTAAAATCCCTTCACAGTAAAAATACCTAAAACACATCGGAACACGCTGATAAATGTTGTCTGTCGTTCGAAAACGCAGCACGTTAGCACAACCCTCAAACATCGCCATGGCTTTTTTACCGTAATGGCAAGATGCCAAATCTGGCCAAAACAGTACGGAACAACCGTGTTTTTTTCAGGAAAGGCAGCAGACGTTTATTAAAACACTCTTTCACGTAAATTTCTTGGTTGACAGTCCCGGAATCTATGAAAATGCTGCTTTTCAAGCCACAGGTACAGATGGCGTGAGTTTCATGTTCTTGAAAATATTTGCTACCTTTCCCCTTCCTTTTGCCGTATAAAACTCCTGTCCCGGAAGCAGCTTGTAGTCGGCTTTGACGTAGATTTCGTCGTCCATTACCAAGCAGTCGAACTTCGTCAGAATCGTCGTGTACAGCCTCCGGGATCGCGCTTCGGCCGTCGTATTTTGTTTATCATCGCGATTTGGAGTCACTACCTTCTTGTAAGTCGATAGTCCGGCTCGTTTTTTGGCTCGATGCACGGTTGTAGACGATACACTGATACACCCAGCCTATTTGCGGCATCTCGGAGAGAGAGGTTAGGGTTTCGCTTGAAACTACCGGCAACTCTCTTTTACCGTATTTGTTTGCTGCCCTCGTTCAGTGTTCCACCGTACCAGATAAAAACAAACACAGATCGTCGCCAGTGTATTGCTACCTCACTCACTTACACGCTCTCTCGCAACACTGACAAAATTTTCGGGGCACTACCGCCCGATGGCAGTGCAACACCAGGTCAAAACCAGTGCAATACTGTCCGAATAAACAAACAGTTTGACAGCACCTAGTGGTGCACCAGTGCAACACTACACAGCAAAAAAATCTGAATCCTTAACAACACTGAAACTGAAAATCTTTAATATTACATGACGTGGAACACGATTTATTAATGTAAATTTACAAAATGTAAAAAGTTGAATCCTTAACAGCACTGAATTCTAATGACACAAATATTACTTGACACGGAACGCTATTATTTGATGTAAATTTACATCACATATGATGTAAATAAAATGAAACATATGACGGAACTTTCAGTGCTAATTAAATATTACATGTCTTGAATATTTTACATGTCTTTAAATTTTACACGTCTTTTGAAGTTTACAGACGTGGAATATTCAACTCGCACTGAAAATTCCATCATATGTGATGCTTCTTTTTCATTACATCATATGTGATGTAATTTTACAATTTTTTTTGGTCACACACAATTCCTAACAACACTGAATAAGAAATTTCTTAAAATTACACGTCATGTAATGTGATGAGGACATTGAATTTTAATTTAATCAATATTACAATACACTGAACGTGATAATGTCATGTAAAATTATGAACTGTCAAGAAAAGGATCAGACAAATGTAAACAAAGTGTCAAGTCAAGTCGTGCACCAAAGTTTTTTTTAATCAGTTTTCCCATGAGAAAGGTTTCCAGAGATCTTCGTGAAGCAGGATATGGTTCTGGAAGCGGCTCTAAGTTATTCATGTTTGGATCCGGTACTTCGGGGGAAAAAATGAAAAGTGTGAAAAATATGTGAGATTAAAAAAACATTGTCACTAAATAAAATAAATTCAATTTATTACAAAAAAGTTTTATTTTTATTATGAGATGAGATAATTCCATTATTGAATCATAAATACCAATAAATAAAACAAAACAGATTCCAATTGGAAATTTTTTCTTCCAATATTCAGTGATTTTATAATTTACATCATTTTTATTTTACATGTTGCCGAATTTTCCATCATTTTTTATTTTACACGTTGCAACATTTTACTGTCGTGTAATTTCCAACTAGCACTGAAAATTCCGTCATATATGATGCTTCTTTTTATTTACATCACATGTGATGTGATTTTACAGATTTTTTCGTAGTGTGTAGTACAACACTCGGCATAAACAAATACGGTAGTTGTCGTCTCAGCGGCTTCCGGTTTTCGATTTCCCCCGATCCAGACTTCTTGGCTGTCGACAAACGTTTCCCAAACACTTTAGTTACATTTGTAACGGTTGATTTGGCAACTTTTAGCGATTTTGCTAGTTTTGCGTGCGAGTAGCTCGGATTTTCGCGATGCGCGAGCAAAATTTTGATACGCTGCTCTTCTTCCTTGGACGGCATTTTGACAACTGAAGAGTGAATTCCAAAATCAAAATAGGAGCAACATTCTACACACACACCTTCAAAATGAGGGGTATTCAGGTTTTTTATATGCAAAATTGAAAGAAATACGTCAAGTTGATATTGACCAAATTTGGACCGTATCACCCTTTACAAAGCTTTAAACAAGACACTTCAACCAATTTAACAGGACCCAGTTTATAAAATTCGTTCGGTTCAGTGCTTGGCGAGATGTAGCTGTTTGTATACATACTAAGAAACCATCCACTCTTCTAGCTTTCGGGCCTTTGAGTACTGAGTTTTGATATATTATGAAGAATAATTTGGACACTTATGTATAGTTTTTTGTTTATTTTCATTTGGCGCAGTTTTTCCCCCTCCAAATTTGTTGTTATTTGTCCAATCCGCTTCTCCTCCTTTCCACTAGTGCTGGGCCCATAACGCACAACAGGTTATGGGCCCAGCACTAGTGGAAAGGAGGAGAAGCGGAATCAAAAGTGGACAGTCATCCAGCCAGGAAGCCGATGGAAGGACAACGAGCCGAAGCCAAGAGAAGTCAACGAGCCGGGAACCGTGGAAGGTTGTAGGACCAAGAGCCATCTGGAAGGTCGTCGGACCGGGAAGCAAGGTGGAGGTCGACAAGCCAGGAAAAACGGTGGTCGTCAGACAGGTGCCAAGGAAGGTCGTTGGGACGAATCCAGTTCGAGCTGACCGGAATCCATAGGAAGGTCGGCGAGCCGGGAGCCAGAGGAAGGTCGTCGTGCCATTGGTGAGGCATCGGGCCAATAGAAGAGCATCGAGCCGGAACCAAACAAGGTCGTAGGGCTGCGACCACGAATGCGGTCGTCGGGCCAGAGCCACTGGTAGGTCGTCGACCGGAAGCCATGGAAGGTTAGCGGGCCGGTATCATGGAACGTGAACAAGTCAGGATCCAGGTGGTGGTCGTTGAACCAGGAGTCACTGGTGGACTTGCGAGCGGGGTACCACGGAAGGTCGCCAAGCGGGTGCCATGGAAGGTCTTCGAACCGGAATGCCAAGTGGAGGTCGTCGGGCTGGAACCACTGGTAGGCGCTGGCCTCAGGAAAGGCGTCGAGGCGAAGGAGAAAGCTTCGAGCCACTTGAAGAGCGCTGAGACCAGAGCCATGGAAGGTCGTCGTGCCAGATCCCGGTGGAGGTCGTCGAACTGGACCCATGGAAGGTCATCGCGTTGCAACAGGGGCGAGAGCGTATTCCGGTGCATGCATTGAAGAGTAGCATCCCCAACTTCAGGAGGAGCCGCCGGAGGTAGTTAACCCATTCGAGACGGAGGCATTTTCACGACATTCGTACTCATAGTACTTTACTCTTAGATAACTTTTGTGTCGTTTGATTTTCATCAAAACCATTTCCTAATACATTTTGCCTAACATTTGCGGATTCCATTGATATGAGAATATTATTTTTCCGAGCAATAGTAAACTCACAATGAAAGATTGTTCTGACAAAGGCACGAAAATTCCATTGCACACACGGTGTGCAATCGGTCTCGAACGTGTTTAAAAGAGTGCGAATGTGTATGTTGAGGAGGAGTGTTGAGATTTGTCCAATCGAAGCAATCGATTGGACTAATAACAACATACACATAATAAATAAACAATCAAATATGTAACCATAGGGATGGTTTTCCTATAAATAGGATGTTAGGATAGTCCGTACCCTAAGTTGCAATGGGTTAACGGCTGCGGTGTGTATGTTTGTGAAAATGATAGATCAAACCATCATTTTCCTGACAGTGTCGTTACACACAATCTTGTTAAACATGGTGAAGAGGAGCTGAACATCTTTATTAAGTTTAAATTCAGCAGTAGGTTCAAAGATGTCTATTTTTTCATGATCCATGTTGATAAGATGAATGGGAGTTGAAACACTTGCCCTCCCTTCCGCAGAACAATCGCAACATTTGGTAGTGAAAGTATCACAATTTACCATAATAAAAGTTGATACTTTTAATAGGGCATAATTCGTTTGGTTAGGTAGTTAGTTGGTTGAGTCTTATAGAATTAAAAATAGAGAAAACGTGCTAGAAGTATTACGATGTTAGGTAAAGATTATGGTTATCGCCTCCCCAATGCTCTAGTAAGTGTGTATTTGCGGTTTATGAATTTCGTTGGCTTATTCTTAAATCAAGCATTTTACAAGAACTAGAGGCTCATTGGATGGAAATGCTGTTGTTGAAGAATGTTACATTTCATTTGGTTAGACGTTTTTTTTGCTTTTTTATTTAATTATTCACTTTTAGCAGATCTTCACGTTTTTCGGTTAGGTTTGAAATTCATCTATGGAAGTATATAATAGAATGTACGGTTTTGAAGAATAACAATGAGTAGATAGTCCAAATCACTGATTTCGGGCATTTTACAATAGGCACACGGTATATTTTAATAGAACCCCTATGTAAACTTAGCATTGTTTGTCAGAGAGGCTGACCAGAATAAGTGATTATGTTTTAGAAGAACAGCATTGTGCATCTGCAGTTCTTTTGATAAGTAGACGATATCGATCAAGATATTAAAGCTAGATTATTACTGGTTTGAGCTAGGCTTCATATTATATATTGATAGATAAAATGAACTAATATCCTATTTTTCTTTTCTTTTTTGTATTTCTTTTCATGTGACCTTTTGATGATGACGAACGAGCCTTCAAGCCATATCCTCTCAACATTGGACCCCTAAAATGGTTTCGAATCCCAAGGAGAGTTCTATAACATGGTGAGAGCGTTATTTTATTGTTTTCAATTATATATAAATACTGTAGTTAGTTTCGTTGGGATTAATTAAGCGACCTGCCTCAAACCGCCAACGTATTTCCTCCAACTGGTATCATGAGGGGTTAGTTCACTATCTTGTTCTGCTTTAAGTTCATATTCATTCGAAGTGGACTTAAGGAAATGCAAGATGGTATAGCCAACGTCTCAAGATCGCTTACTATTCTAAGCTGCCTACTCTAAACTTTTATTTCCCTGACCCCTCTACCCACATTTCCTTTTCAGCGTCAGCTTCTCACAGCTATTTAAACGCCACAAAAAAAAAATAGGATGTTAGGATAGTCAAATAAAGTATTCCAGTTTCTACCCTCAAGTAGAACAGATCTCTCCTTTCCACTGCCCAAGTGCTGCAACAACCAAATTTCATCGCGTACAAAAAGGCCAATCCACTCTAAACTCTACTCTGGAGGACATGGTGTCGCTAATGTTTGCTTAATAACTCCCATAGTAATTCCGGGATCGAAAACGGGCATTCTAATATGTGTTGGTTAAATAATTCTGATGAATCAAAGCAATTGAAAGATTCCCTTTAATTCAATCACGGTATAAGAAAAGTTCAGATACCGATATTTCGATAGCAGCTCACTATCTTGTTCAGTGAGCGTTTTCGATTGATGAATCTGTATTGTTTCCCTTCCTTGAATTATCCGAGTAAGGTAAGCTAATAATAGGTAGCAAAAAAAAACTTTTGGGTCTACCTATCCTTTTTTGGGTGTTGCCTGGTAAAGCTTCATTATTTTCTACCCGGTTCTGGATGTTGTCAGGTAATTTATTGTAATTCATTTTACCTAAGAATTAGAACAACTAAGTGTGACCTAGTCTGGTGTCTCCTTTTAAGAGATTAAATGATTTTTGATCGCAAATTTCAATGCTTCCAGGAACATCCAATTTAAGCGAATTGCTATTCAAAGACCAAATCAGCGAAACATTTTCTCGCTTTTTCCTGGTGTACACACCAGATCTATGAAGGAGATCTATACTGGATCTTTAGTCGCCGACTAAACGCCAGAACGCACAATGCGAATTTTAAGCTTGGTACGTTTTTTTTTGTTTGCTGGTGGAAATTTGTAACATCAATCAGATGTTATTTTCCTTTGGCTAAAACCATTAAGGTCCATCTTGCCGGTTGCATGTTGAATTATAGTTACTGTTGGATTATGTTTGTTGTGTGTGATTCTAAATTTGAATTTTGGCTCTGTCTAAAAATTCCACTATTTGAGTTAGACTGTTTTCACATTCGTCTTTAAAAATTTCCGGTAGAGGTTTGCAGTAATCTAATACTGAATAATTCTGTACCAACACGTGAAAAGGATGTATCTCCATATATGGCGAATCGAGAAAAACGCGTTTGAAAAAAATACAACCAATTTTAAATCGCTAATTAAAAATCACTTGAAATCTTTACTTGTTATGAAAGACAAACGATTTTTAGAAGCATCCCCCACATGTTAGAATAGAGGGATATCCATTTTCATGAAAATACAACGCGCTGTCGTAGATAGAACCTTTTTTTTTTTTTTTTTTTTTTTATGCGGCAGCTTGTGAGAAATCACAGAGCCCTTTTGAGGCTAAAACTTCTCACCGCGGGGGAAAGCTAGGTACATGAATTGGGAAGGAGTTGGACGAGACCGTAATACACCAAAAGGACTAAGCACTGGCACTCAATTGAACACTGGTTGCTCCCTGATAGGTAAGAAGGTCAGGGAGCTGTATTACGAGCAAAGGGGTTTTACTATTCATTGTGTAAAGTGTCACTGTGGGCTGATGTCTAATGTAAAACTGTGTATTATTGTGTTATGTAATGCAACAGCCAAATCATAGCCACTGTGGGCTGAATTTTGTTGTTGCAATGTGTAATGCTGTGTTGTGTTATGTAACAGACAAATAATAGCCACTGTGGGCTGAGTTTTGTTGTTACGATGTGTAATGATAGAATGTGTGATGTAACAGACAAATAATAGCCACTGTGGGCTGAGTTTTGTTGTTACGATGTGTAATGCTGTGTTGTGTTATGTAACAGACAAATAATAGCCACTGTGGGCTGAGGTTTGTTGTTACGATGTGTAATGATAGAATGTGTGATGTAACAGACAAATAATGGCCACTGTGGGCCGAGTTTTGTTGTTACGATGTGTAAGGGTGTGTTGTGTGATGTAACAGACAAATAATAGCCACTGTGGGCTGAGGTTTGTTGTTACGATGTGTAATGCTGTGTTGTGTAATGTAACAAACAATAATAGCCACTGTGGGCTAAGTTTTGTTGTTACGATGTGTAATGCTGTGATGTGTAATGTAACAAACAATAATAGCCACTGTGGGCTGAGTTTTGTTGTTACGATGTGTAATGCTGTGATGTGTAATGCAACAGACAAATAATAGCCACTGTGGGCTGAGGTTTGTTGTTACGATGTGTAATGGTGTGATGTGTAATGTAACAGACAAATAATAGCCACTGTGGGCTGAGGTTTGTTGTTACGATGTGTAATGCTGTGTTGTGTAATGTAACAGACAAATAATAGCCACTGTGGGCTGAGTTTTGTTGTTACGATGTGTAATGGTGAGTTGTGTGATGTAACAGACAAATAATAGCCACTGTGGGCTGAGTTTTGTTGTTACGATGTGTAATGCTGTGATGTGTAATGTAACAAACAATAATAGCCACTGTGGGCTGAGGTTTGTTGTTACGATGTGTAATGCTGTGATGTGTAATGCAACAGACAATAATAGCCACTGTGGGCTGAGTTTTGTTGTTACGATGTGTAATGCTGTGATGTGTAATGTAACGGACAAATAATAGCCACTGTGGGCTGAGGTTTGTTGTTACGATGTGTAATGCTGTGTTGTGTAATGTAACAGACAAATAATAGCCACTGTGGGCTGAGTTTTGTTGTTACGATGTGTAATGCTGTGATGTGTAATGTAACAGACAAATAATAGCCACTGTGGGCTGAGTTTTGTTGTTACGATGTGTAATGCTGTGATGTGTAATGTAACAAACAATAATAGCCACTGTGGGCTGAGTTTTGTTGTTACGATGTGTAATGCTGTGATGTGTAATGTAACAGACAAATAATAGCCACTGTGGGCTGAGGTTTGTTGTTACGATGTGTAATGGTGTGATGTGTAATGTAACAGACAAATAATAGCCACTGTGGGCTGAGGTTTGTTGTTACGATGTGTAATGCTGTGATGTGTAATGTAACAGACAAATAATAGCCACTGTGGGCTGAGTTTTGTTGTTACGATGTGTAATGGTGTGTTGTGTGATGTAACAGACAAATAATAGCCACTGTGGGCTGAGTTTTGTTGTTACGATGTGTAATGCTGTGATGTGTAATGTAACAAACAATAATAGCCACTGTGGGCTGAGTTTTGTTGTTACGATGTGTAATGCTGTGATGTGTAATGCAACAGACAATAATAGCCACTGTGGGCTGAGTTTTGTTGTTACGATGTGTAATGCTGTGATGTGTAATGTAACAGACAAATAATAGCCACTGTGGGCTGAGTTTTGTTGTTACGATGTGTAATGCTGTGATGTGTAATGTAACAGACAATAATAGCCACTGTGGGCTGAGTTTTGTTGTTACGATGTGTAATGCTGTGATGTGTAATGTAACAGACAAATAATAGCCACTGTGGGCTGAGGTTTGTTGTTACGATGTGTAATGCTGTGTTGTGTAATGTAACAAACAATAATAGCCACTGTGGGCTGAGCTTTGTTGTTACGATGTGTAATGCTGTGTTGTGTAATGTAACAAACAATAATAGCCACTGTGGGCTGAGTTTTGTTGTTACGATGTGTAATGCTGTGATGTGTAATGTAACAGACAAATAATAGCCACTGTGGGCTGAGGTTTGCTGTTACGATGTGTAATGCTGTGTTTTGTAATGTAACAAACAATAATAGCCACTGTGGGCTGGTTTTTGTTGTTACGATTTGTAATGGTGTGATGTGTTATGTAACAGACAAATAATAGCCACTGTGGGCTGAGGTTTGTTGTTACGATTTGTAATGCTGTGATGTGTAATGTAACAGACAAATAATAGCCACTATGGGCTGAGTATTTTTGTTACAATGTGTAATAGTGTGTATCTGAAACGAACAACATCATTAGCAAAAAAAATCAATAATCTGTATATTACCTGGGCCTTTTAATCAAATGAAGCCGAACTTGATGGAGAGCAAGAAAAACAAAATAACTTACTTGAGAGGTACAATTTTGATACCGGTTTACCTATTCCTTCAAGTTAGAAATGCTTGAACTTCTTGGTAGTTGTTTTACAAATCCGTCTCTGAAGGAATAGAATCTTATATTGTCCTGAAATATAAAATATCATTAAAAAGGTTTATCACGTAGAATAATAAACAGGTCAAACAATCATTGCTGATCGGACCATTGAGCTTATGGGTGGGCGTTGGTTTAAAGCCGTGGAACCAGCACCGTTGTTTTCCGTTTCACTAAAGCTCATGTAGTGATCCGTTGGTACTTATGAGAGTTACATTGTGATATTTTACTATCAGAATATAAATTTCTCATACGACAAGGTAAACTCATTTATATAGAGGTGCAGATATAAATGAGCCCCCACCCGCGTCCACGGACAACGCGCTGTCGTAGATAGAACCTTGCTCACGTAATATTTTGTCTAACCTGTTTATACACCCTTTGCTATTTTCTCATTTCTAGCTGCAGTTTTAAGCTCGCGTTCATTTGCAACTATGTTTTTTTATGTTGAATAAAGTGTTAAATCTTTACCAACACATAAAAAGGATCAATCTCCATTTATGGCGTATCGAGAAAAACGCGTTTGAAAAAACTACAACCTATTTTAAATCCCTAATTAAAAGTCACTAGAAATTTTTGCTTTTTATGCAAGACAAACGATTTTTAGAAGCATTTTCTATGTGTTAGAATAGAGGAATATCAATTTTCATGAAAAAACAACGCGCTATCGTAGATAGAACCTTGCTCACGTATTATTTTATCTCCCGTGTTTATACACCCTTTGCTATTTTTTTATTTTTAGCTTTAGTTATAAGCTCGCACTCATTTGCAACTATGTTTTTATGTTGAATAAAGAGTCAAATTGATTATTTTGAGTTTGTTTGCGGAGTAGTAGCGAAAAATTGTTTCGGAGTAAAGGATGTATATCCATGTAATGGCAGTTCTGGTTTTAGAATGTTTATAGATCCTTTACTCAAATTGAGTTTTCAATGTAACGGAATATTATTTTCTCAAAAGGGTTTTACCGTTAAGTAGAGCAACTGTTGGCCTATCATGAGGTGCTGAAAATGGGTTTTGTTTACTTTTGGAGATAGATCCTTTTCACGTGTTGGTACAGAATTGCTTCTCAGAATATTGAATCGAAGGCAGTTGTAAAGGATATGTTCCAGATCCTCGACTTCTTCACAGGTATCACAGAACTCGCTAGATTCTAATTTCCATTGAAAGAGTCGGTTCTTAGTGAGGACATGGCCGGTTCTAATTCTACTTAGTTTTTTCTTATTTTTTGTGTTAATTTGTAACTCCTTGAACCAAATGAATCTCCTTGGTCTGTGCTGTATTTGATAATATTTTTTACCTTTTGTCACTGAACGAGCCTACAGTACCGACGGCATTGAACACACTTCGGTGTTGATGACAGTTCTCGCATCGAGATACTGCTAGGCGTGAGAAGGCGTGAAAAGTGAGAATTATCGAATAGGCGGGAGAATAGTAGAACGTAAACAAAATATCAATTGTTTTCAAAGCGGATTGCAGCTTAGGAAGTTCTCTGCACAATAGCGGATTGTTTTGATTGATGCTAAGAGTTTGTTCTGAATTTCGTAAGACAAATTGCGCAATCGGATAGTGGAGGCACAGTTCCCTTGGAAGTACACGAATGCTACATTGCTGTAGCTTATCAGAGGTGAGAAAGTAATGAGAAAGTTAAGAATTGTTAATTTATTAGAAAATGATTGAAGGTGAAGTGACTAGCGGAGGCTACAACAAGAATCTAGACAGGAGCTAGAAAGGAAAAGGCCACTAAACGTAAGCTAGAAAAGGTAATCCAGATAAGATTGGAATCTAATTAAATTTGTACCGTAGGAATTTAAAACTCGCCGAACTTCGAACGAATAAAGGTGTGTTAAAAATTCGGAAATTGAGCTTTATTGTTACCACAATCCGGAAGTAACAATTTTCACATTTTAAATTCGTTTACGGAGATGTCTGATTCAGCCAGCACCGCAGCCACCGCTGCCCAAAAAGGTAAGAGCTTAGCTAGTAGTACCCCTAAGGCGAAAAGTGATACCCCTTCTCAACTCAAGTCCGTTGCTCTTGGCCCTAATTCGGAGAACGGCAATCCGAAACCAGGTACGACCAAAAATAAAAAGAATCCCTCTTCCGAAAAACATTACCCTATAGCCAACAAAATAACTTCCAATGATATTAGCCATACTTCCCCCGCGAAAACGGTCGTGAATGTCGGTCACAGTTGTCGGACCTGTAAGTCGGTCGATAATAGCCGGATGGTTCAGTGCGACGATTGTGATGGATGGAACCACTTTAGCTGTGTGGGTGTGGACCAAAGTGTGGAGAATAAAAAGTGGAACTGTGAACAGTGCCAGGCGAAGAAAAAGAAGAAGACGGGTGCTACGAAGGCTGGCAGGAGAGAAGGAAGGAAGGTCGAAAAGTCGATACCGGAGAAAACCAGCGACGGAAAGAAGGCCAAGGCTTCATCTACGATGAAACAGATGGAAGATCCTCAGCCGAGGAAAACAGTTAGTACCACTAAACCATCGAAAGCAGCATCAGTGGCGTCAGCGGGATCGAGAAGGTCAGCGAAAGCACATCTGGAGCTGCAATTACAGAAACTTGAAGAAGAGCAGGAATTGCTAGAAGAGAAAAAGAAGCTGATGGAGAAACACTTTAGCATTCTCGAAGAGTTGGTTGATCTGGAGGACGAAGAAGAAGCTGATGAAGGAGAAGTGGACGCAGACACCAAGGTGCAAAACTGGTTAGGCGCCGCTGGCAGAAGGCTCCAAGAAGATGAAGAAGATTCTAGTGCGGGTGAAGAAGAAGAGTGCTCCGATGACGAAAAAGAGGAAGTAGATGGAGAAGATTACAGCGATGGCTCCGAAAAGGAAACGGAAGTGGACAGCAGCGATGACTCTACTGAAGATGAAAAAGAAGGAAACAACGATTCCACGTTCAACCTCAAAGGGCGTTCTTCGCTAGCGAAGAAAGGTGAAAGCAAACGGAAGAATGCCACCAGCAACCGGTCTAACCGTAGCCTGACGCGCAATCAACTCGCCGCCCGCCACGTCGTCGCGAAGGACCTGCCCATGTTTTCAGGGAATCCCCAAGAATGGCCGATGTTCTTCTCCACGTACGAGAGCACGACTCGGATGTGCGGATACACAGAAGACGAGAACATGCTGCGACTTAGAAGCTGTTTGAAGGGAGCTGCATTTGCCGCAGTACGAAGTTTCCTTTTACACCCAAGGACAGTGAATAGGGCTATCGAGGCGTTAAAGTTGAAATTTGGACAGCCGCGGTTCATAATTCAATCGCTGAAGGATCAGGTTCTTTCCATACCTGCTATCGACTCTGAATCGATGAACAAAATCGTCGACTTCGCTCTTGAGGTGCAGAATCTAACCGTAACCATCGACGCTTGTGGACAGAAAGAGCTGAAGCGAGATTCTTCGTTGCTGAACGATCTAGTTGGCAAACTTCCCGGACCAATGCAACTACAGTGGGCGAGACATACCAGAAGTCTTCGCAAGGTCAACTTGGTGACCTTCAGCGAATGGATCTACAGCATCGGAGAAGATGCTTGCTTGGTTTCGAGGCCGCGTCAAACCAAAGAACTGCATCCGACCCAGGAGCCGCGCAGGAGAGCCGCTTTCGTGAATGCTCACGCTGAATGTAGCAGAACATCGACAAATGGCGTGAGGAAACCTTATATCGCAGCGTGCATTGTCTGCATGGGAACTTGCGCAACTCTTGCAAAATGCAAGCGATTCCAGGAGCTGTCGTATGATGGACGGTGGGCGACGATACGTGAAGCTAACGTGTGTCAAAATTGCCTAAAGCATCATAGAGGAGAATGTCGATCCCAGAACTGCGGAGTCAACGGATGCACCTTCATACACCACCCGTTGTTACACAAAGAGCTGAACGCAGAGTCGACTGTGATCCAGATGCCTGTCCCCGCGCCACGGGAAGAGCGGTCATGCAACACTCATCGGTCGAGGTCCAGCACAAGTCTTTTCCGTTACGTTCCGGTCGTGGTATATGGGAACGGGATTGTGATCCAGTGCTATGCCTTCTTGGATGACGGGTCTTCGGTGACACTTATAGACCAAGATCTGGCGGATGAATTGAACCTGACAGGAGAATCACGTCCTTTGAGTCTCAAGTGGACTGGAGGCACACATCGTATCGAAGATAACAGCCAGAGTGTCAGCTTCGGAGTTTCCAGCCTAAAGGGAGAGCGAATCCATCTAGCGGACGTACGAACAGTGAGCGGACTTCAATTACCGTCTCAGACCCTCGACGCGAAACAACTCCAGGCAGAAAACTCCTATCTGCAAGGGATTCCCCTGGAGTCGTACAACAATGTCCAGCCTCGTCTACTGATCGGTGTGCAACATGCAAATATGACGCTTGTGAGGGAAAGTCGAGAAGGCAAGCCTGGTCAGCCGATCGCCGTTAAGACTGATTTAGGATGGACGATCTACGGCGGGGCGTCGACGGAAGAATCGCTAAGTATGGTACACTACACGTATCACATTACCTCCTGCGACCACAAAACAGTGAGGGTCCCTGAAGAGGAGCTTGACCGTGTTGTGCAATTGCCGAATGGTGAATCGATGACAACCGCCTGTCCGCCTTCCGCTATAAATGTCGCACCGATCTATCAACCAGCCACATTGGCCCGACCGTTCGCACATGCCGGTACCGATTATTTGAAAAAAAATGGAAGTGGCTATAGGGGGTAGAGTTGAGAAGAGTAAGGGGGGTCCTCTGGTATGTCCTATCCGTGGGGTCTACAAAAAATTAGCTGGCTCTTTAACTTCAAACTTATACAGCTACAGCAATAGGGAAACCAACTTCGTTATCATCGATGACCACAAGATGGCTGAAGAATGTGTATCAGCGACCACCGCCTGGTGTTTCAGTCCTCTGGCAGCTCCCCATATGGGGGGGAGCCGGAAACAATCTCTGCAATCCATCAAGCGCATCTTAGCGGAGTTACAGGTACCACATCGCCCGAAGATGGAAGAATTCAGGAATGTCAGGAAGAACGATGCCGTACCTACGGTCAAACCAAACCACTGATTGTTGAGCAGTTCCGACGGGTTTAAGCTATTGACCGAACCCGATATGACGATCGTCAATTTCCAGCTTCCAAAGAACTGCTGGCCAAATGGACGTGCTATTCGAGAAGGGCAGGTGTGCACCGAAACAATCACGATGGGTGAAGGCGTGTACGCGAAATCAGTTGATAAGCTTGTGGCGCTAGATGAGCAAATTAAGAAAGAGTTTGCAGGCTCAGAGACGGAGTCAACAAACTGGGGGGGAGTGTCACTGAACGAGCCTACAGTACCGACGGCATTGAACACACTTCGGTGTTGATGACAGTTCTCGCATCGAGATACTGCTAGGCGTGAGAAGGCGTGAAAAGTGAGAATTATCGAATAGGCGGGAGAATAGTAGAACGTAAACAAAATATCAATTGTTTTCAAAGCGGATTGCAGCTTAGGAAGTTCTCTGCACAATAGCGGATTGTTTTGATTGATGCTAAGAGTTTGTTCTGAATTTAGTAAGACAAATTGCGCAATCGGATAGTGGAGGCACAGTTCCCTTGGAAGTACACGAATGCTACATTGCTGTAGCTTATCAGAGGTGAGAAAGTAATGAGAAAGTTAAGAATTGTTAATTTATTAGAAAATGATTGAAGGTGAAGTGACTAGCGGAGGCTACAACAAGAATCTAGACAGGAGCTAGAAAGGAAAAGGCCACTAAACGTAAGCTAGAAAAGGTAATCCAGATAAGATTGGAATCTAATTAAATTTGTACCGTAGGAATTTAAAACTCGCCGAACTTCGAACGAATAAAGGTGTGTTAAAAATTCGGAAATTGAGCTTTATTGTTACCACAATCCGGAAGTAACAATTTTCACACCTTTAGTGAGACTGATTTGTTGGAATTGTCGAGTCCATTTATCCCAAGCTTCTTCCTTAATGAGAACTATTACATCTCCAAGTGTTAAACTTGGTACGTTTAAATGACCCCCAATTGTCTAGGAAGTTTTGACACTCATCTCATTTTCATGTTTTTCTCATATTATTAAATCAATTTTCCAGGCAAAAAAAACGCGAATCCAAAAGTAATTTGATGAAAAACTCTAACTTCACTCCACGGCCATCATACGATCCAACTCGACGCTACGCAGTTGCAATTATTATTCCCCGTTCCTAATTGCATCGTTTCAGCCCAATTTAATTTAATCAACAACGTCATCTCAAGCATCAATGCATTGAAACAGTGCTGGGTAGGTCCAGCCAGAAATCATCAGAACGAACTTTCGTTAGCGCGCCTCGGGAGTCATCAGAGAGCAGCGCAACGCCGAATGTCCCACCCCGTTTAGTCATCTTCTCGAGTAAAAGTTAGTGGGAATTTTTGTGTCACACTTACCTTTGAATAAATAATCATATTCATCATCACGAGTGCCCATTATTGTGTCTGTTCTGGCTGGTTCGGTTCCTGCTGCTGTTGTTGTTGTTCCGAGTTATCCGAAAGGCGACGTTCTATCTCCAAAAATTGCGTTCTCTTTTAATATGCTATGTGTGTAGGGTATTGTAATCTGCAAGTCAGTAGCATACAAGACACTTGTTATTTTCCACTTTTGTACACTTCCAAGTTCTTCTTCTCTTTAGGAAAGTCCCCACCCAACTATATAATGGTTCCGTTCATTTGTAGGCCAAGGACGCAATGTTGGAGGACACGAACAGGAAACAGGCAAAACTACAAGCAAGTCCCCGACGACACGAAAACTTCTAAGGAATAGAAGCACAACACACTTCATAAATTCGCAGCTCCCAAAATTGTGACCCAGGGCTGTTAACTGACGTAAATGGGCAGGGAGAAAGAGAATGAACAACACCAACTAGCTACAATTTAAAAATAACACGGAGAAGCAAAAAAACGAGCTAACGACAGCGAGATAGACTGCTAGCTAACTGGCCCATTGGAATGTTCTTGTTGTTTTCAGATGTTACTCATCGTACTCGTAGTCATATGTGTAGATAAGAGGCCATCGTCATAACGAGAGTTTTGTTGGTGACTTATGTGTCGTGTTAGTCGAATTGGGTTCGAGTTTTGATCTCATTGATAGTCATCAATTTTATGTACTACACAACACCTAGAGTTTAAGACACCCTAACAAATCATAATATGGACATTATTCGGTAAAAAAGTGGACCATAAATCATGTTCTTTTCCCGGCTATTCTCGGGAAACATTGTTACGAAGAACTCGAACAACAGTTAATCGTACAAGGATCGGTATAATGGAAAATTCTGATAAAAAAATTTTTAAAAAAGGCTATCGTTACTCGATAAAATTATAATTACAATTTTTTTCTTATAAAACCATCATTCGTATTCATTATGTCAGAAAATATATAATATCTCAGAAAATGTGGAACGTGATATGGCGAATGTGGAATGTCCAAAAAATTGGAGAACGGTTGCCATGGACCGAGGGAATTTTAGGAATTATGTTTATTATGTCGTGAGACGGAATACTATGAAAATTACATAGTTGATAATCAATAAATTATTTTTTTTTCTTTGCTGTTTGTTGGCTGGGGCCAGTGAGCCCATCTCGCCAATCAATAAATTACAAAATTACAAATAAAAAAAAATATCTCAGCAATTGTTGAACCAGCCTCATAAAATCCTATCCTTGTTACAATCAACGGAAAATACACACAACTACCTTTACCTCAAAAAGGAGCAATTGCACATACACAATCATCCAATTTTAATCAACAAAGGTGTCCTGAACGATGCACAACAAAAGCGACCAATGATCAGCTGGGAATGTATTTGTGCGGAGGATCATCAAATTAAAAAACCGATGACGATGACGATGAGACGATATTTTTCTCCGTAAATCTTTCTCAAGTGAAAACCTGTCAGATTTTCTTTCTTTTCTCCAACCCTTCTGGAGAAATCGGAACCCACGCAATAAGTTTAGGAAAGCACGGAACCCAAAATGTTACCTTCTGAAACTTTCGCTTCCGCCAGGGAAGGATCGGATTGAAAATTGCCTTTCTTTTACTTCCGCTGGACCACGGGCCGATTATTCCATTTCACACGACCCCTTTGTTCTGTCTCCTTTCGCCCTAAAGGGAACCTCGCTTTGCCCTCTCACTCCAACTTCCAACGTAGCACCAGCAAAAAAAAAAATATCCGCAGCCGTAGAGCAGAGGAAAAAAATCCACCCAGAAATTCTAACTGCGATTACTCCTTCCGATAACTTTTATGCTCCAGGGAATTACAGAACCGTCAATTCACACCTTGACTTACTTCCGGTGGCACTCGAAGTGTCCGAAAAATCCGATTCAAAGTTCCGCGAGCCGCTGGAAATCGCCCGAAAACGTTCGCAGAGAAAGACAACGACGTTGCTTCGTACGATGAGAAACAAAATGTCGGCCAGCACTCGATTTGTCCCGTCGACTTTGCTGCTGGGTGGATGGTGGAGATTGTGGAATGGAAAGGCTGGCAGAATGGAACTCTTGCTTGAATCAATGTCCAATAAAATAATATAAATAAATAAAAAAGGTGTATTGAAATATTCGAAGCATTGAAATTTTTGTTCTTCTGAATTTTATAATTTGGGGCTTTGGTATTCAAAATAGACTACATCAAATAAAAATATATAAATCTTACAAGAAAAATGTTTGTTTGGAAGATTTTTTTGTAGTATCAATTTTAAAGAAATAAATATCATTTGTTTCATAATTAAGTCAACAATTTCGAAACAAGTTTGATAAAAACTTCAAAAACAAAGGAATTCAAACTCAAGATTCAGATCTTTAAAATCTACCTTCTTGAGTTCGTGAGAAACTGATGATGATTGCGCTCGGTGTCTTTCGGATCAATGATGACGTTGTTTGACATTACGTGTCGATGATGACATTGATGACAGCTTTATGAACATTTTATGGCGAAAACTTTGATGATATTTAATTTATAGCAGGGCGTTTATATCAGCCCAGCCCTGATAATTTAGAACACCATTGTTTTCTTGTAAAGCTCTGTTTATTGTTTATTTCGTATCTTGTATACTCTTCAAATTAGGGCTCAGGACGAAAATATGCTTTTACTAATATTATTCATTCAAATCAAGAACAAAACTCTGGAAATTGTAAAGGAATCGACGATAATGGTTTGAAAGTTGTAAATTATCAATCACGCTGAAATTCAAAGTGAAACATTTTATTTGTATATTTTTTAAGCAAGCTCAATTTTTAAGCAATATTTCTATCAATTCAAAATTATCGTCTCAGATGAAAGATGAAAAAAAAAAGATTAAAATATTTTTAGTTTCAATGTTTGCTAGTGCGTTAATTTTTGTTCTTCGATAGTTAAATCCAGCTTATCGTGAACAAATTTTAGTACATTCCTAGCCATAGCTTTAGCACTGGGGTCAGAACTGTCACAACAAATTTGAAAAAGCGTGTTTTTGTTTTGTTTTTGCAGCGGCACGATCGGAACACGCGTGTTGTGCTTCTCCACAGTTTTCCCCAGGTTTTTTCGTTGAAAAGTTATAAAAATGAAGAAAAAAGGTCGCCGCAACAAGAAAGGGAACAAGGTAAAGTTGGATGCTCCGATCCACGAGGAACCGACAGCGCTGAAAAACGCCCCGCACACCTTCGTGATTCACCGGGGTGAGAAATGTTCCTCGGTGGTGGCGCTATCCCGAGATTTCCGTCGAATGATGGACCCATTTACCGCTAGCTCATTGCGCGAACGGCGGGTCAACAAGATTAAGGACTTTGTGCATTTGTCTGGGTTTTTCCACGTATCGCACATGTGCCTGTTTTCGCTGTCCAGCCAGTCGCTGTCGCTAAAGGTGATCCGCATGCCTAAAGGACCGACGTTAACTTTTCAGGTAAAAAAATGGGTGGTTCTGGAGTATTAGAAAGGTGCAATAAAAATCTCTATCGTTTTAGGTTACCCAATACAGTTTGGCTAAGGATGTTATCAGTTTATCCCGCAAGCAGTACGTAGATGATGAAAGCTTCCAGACGGCTCCGTTGGTTATTTTGAACAGTTTCAGCGGCGAGGGAAGGCACCTCAAGCTGATGGCGTCCACCTTTCAAAACATGTTTCCGGCCATCAATTTGTCCACTGTATGTAACATTTGTTTATTTATTATTTGTTTCGTGATGATTGGTCAATTTATATTTTCAAACAGGTAAAACTTTCTTCACTGAAAAGATGCGTTCTTCTATCGTACAATCCGGTTTCCAAGCTTATCGATATGCGTCACTATTCGGTGACCGTGGTTCCGGTCAATCTAAACAAGGGTGTTAAAAAGGTAGTCACACGAAACATCCCGAACATGGCTAAGTTTGACGATATAGCTGATTTCGTGGAGAAGGGTCATCTTTTGTCGGATTCGGAATTCGACGATGAGGAAACACATGTTGTGCTTCCGCAAAATCTTAACCGAGGCAATCTGGCCGATAACAAGTCGTCTCTGCGACTGCATGAAATAGGGCCTCGTATTACGATGCGTCTGATGAAAATCGAGGAAGATTTGCTGACAGGTGAGGTTCTGTATCACGATTATCTTCAGAAGGATGCCGTTGAAGTGGAAGAAATGCGCAAAAAACGGGCCGCCAAAAAACGACTAAAGGAACAACGTCAACGGAAACAGGAAGACGATAAAAAGAAGAAGGAAATCGCCAAAATCGAGCACAAAGCAAAGACATCCGGAGGCAAGCTTAATGAACATGATCAGAAGCTACTGCGAGATGCCCAGGAAGCCATCGGTGAAGAATCTGACGAAGATGACACCAAATATTACAAGGACGCAGTAGGTGAAGCACCAGAACAGGAGCTTTTCCAGGGTCAAAGCGGAAACCGGAAGCGACCGTTCATTCCGAAGGGATCGAACTATTCTCTGAAGCCGAAAAAACCTCGGTTGGACAAGAAACGCAAGGACTTTGAGGATGACGAAAAGGACGACCGACGTAAGGGAAGGGGTAAGGGCGGCTTCAAGAACACAAAAGGCAAAAAGGGAGGGAAGTTTTCCGGTAAAAAGTTCGGCGAAGATTACAAGGGAAAAGGAAAATATACCGGTGGCAAGGGAAAAATGGACAAGGGCAAAGGAAAGGGAAAGAAGTTCGCCGGAAAAAATAAGGGCAAATAATTTGCTGTTGAAAAAAGTCTTTAAGAAAATATACCAGATATTTTAACTGACCTATTTGTTTTTGAATCTATTTGAAAGAACAACTTTGTGATCCCTTCAAAGTTATAACTAGCTCATCCTCTTGGGATAAATATCCCAGAAAAAGAGAAAAAAATTGATTCCCACTATTCATTAGAGCAAGTTCACTGGTTGAGATGGAGTTGGAAATTTCGAAGGTTTACAACACATCACAACACATTTGCCGTACACCGGTGTTGGGAAAATCTGATATTCGAACAGTTTCGCGCTGCAAAATTTGTATCGTATAACACTTTTTGGCTGAGGGTGATAGAAAAACACGATATTTTGCAACACCGAACCGAGTGATAGAGTCGGCGTTGCAATACAGTATTCGTGCATGAAACGCTTAGGTGCTGCCATCTATCTTAAGCTCAAAACCCCAGTTGAGGGGAAAATAAAAGAAATTGAGCAATTTCAGGATTTAAACATAAAGTGATATTTTTTTTTAATCTTTTATCACTTAAATTGATACGAATTGCAATGAAGTTAATCAACTCTTTAAAACTTGCAGCCAATTTTTTTCATGCCCTTGCCAATCGAATACATTTTGAGGCGCAGAGATGCCAGATAGCTGGGTGAATAAATAAATTCTGTTTGTATGTTTTGTTTGAGCGGTTTTCGGGAGTAGGAAATTGTTTCGCTTTTTTATTTGAAAAAGATATTCCGTCGGAATGTCCGGTAACAAGTTCGGAACGCCGTCTTTAATGGATCCATCATCTTTAGAAAACGGAACCCTCGCTGTTGATTCGACAAGTGTCAATCATATCAAACGTAAGGCGTCGTATCGGGAGTAAAATTCAGCTTGTGTCTGAAATATCTATACTTTTTATTTGTCACTTACTTAATTATCACTTTGAAAATGAAAGTTTTAGAAAGAGTTCAAAAACTTTATCAACTCGTGTAATCAAATGCCCTCCAATACAAAACTCCTAATTCTGCAGAATACAGTTTAATATTGGGATGCATTATAACTTAAACAATACTTATTCATACATCTAAATTATAAAATTTTAATATTGGCACTACTATTTCAAGTTAATGATCAAGTAAAATGAATTTGATTTCTAATTTCAAACGGTGAATTCAAAATACACAAAGTTAGTAAAATTACTGAAAAGCAAATTCTCTTGGCATCGCTGGTTGCTTTCAATTTTATACCTTCGTATTCTATCACACCGGTGGACGGCCAACCTTTTTGGTCTATATTTCACGATAGAAAAATTCCCATCTGTGCTACAGACGTCAATATTCCTACCACTTTTTCCCAACACCATTGGACTTGCTCTTAGGGCATTCAAACCAAGGTTCTTAGATATACTAGGTTCTCCGACTTTCACAGTAAGTAGGCGAGGAGTGAGCGGGGCTCTCAATGAGTTTGTTTATTTTTTGCTCAGCTTTTCTGGGGTTTGTTGGTAAACAAACTTCATGAGTTCCGTATAGTTGCATAGCTTACATAGCCAAAATGGCTGAATCGGGAATTCGTTATTCGGGAGCACCTCCTGAATATATACCCACCTTGATTCAAACCAAACTTAGTCAACACTCTAATTCTCCTTGACTCAGATTTGAAGGAAAACAATTCAAAATGCGCCAAAACTGGGAAAACTCAAATTTTGATTAGAACGGCACAACTCAGAAATGAATAATAGGGGTTTTCGCGAATTCTGAGTTGTTTTCAATCAGGCATTTTTAATGAGCGTCTGAACGATCTGAGCCAAAACAACTCAAAATTTTTAAAATTTCGATTTTTTAAGAAATTAATTGAAATTTCGGACTAAATTAAATTCAATTTAATGCGTGAAATAAGTTTATTTTCCGTCGCTTTTTTTGCACAAATTGGTGAGTGGCAGCCAACATTGTCCCCCTGCCAACCGACAAATTTTCCGACTGCGTATCTTGGAGGACGTCCGTATTGGTCTGTTGGTCAGCCGGGACTCCCAACTTTTGTCGCCGCCACTTGCTGTCATAGGCGACCCGGTTTATAATATTTTCGCGGTAAATGTTCCTCCACTTCGACTGTTTTCCCTCGGAGGGTGAGGGAACCTGCCGCTGCCATCGTTTCCATTATTGCCACCATCGAAATAGTCGATCTGGCTCGAATGAGAATTGCTGCAGATGGGAACAAGATTCCCCTACGGTATCCGGCTGGAATAGACCTGGAGAGGAAAACCTAGATTAAGTATTGCTGAAAATAAACAAAATTTGTGAATTTTAAAATCTTACTCGTTGCACCTGCTTCCGTAACGATTCCTTTAAGAAAAGATTAATTTGTTGAATTTTTCATTTGAAATCACATCATAATTATCTGAATTTTAAATACACAGCTGCACTTGCCATTATTTTTTCGTCAACTACGCTCCGAGCGTCGCACCCAAACAATCATTTTGTGTTTTGGATCTCTCTGAGTTGTTTTCATCTATTTTTCTCGAAAAAGTGTGCGTCTTTGCTAAGTCCCAGGATTTCGAACTCGCTAGATGAAAACAACTCAGAATTTTGAAGGTTTTCCACTCAGTTGTTTTCGTCTTCATACATGGTGCGACTCCTGAATCGAATCAAATCAGTCTCTGAATATTTCAAAATTACCGTGAACACAATCTACACTGAACCTCGAAAATACCCAAACTTGAAAACTTTCTCCGCCAACCCGAATGAAACTCCCTCCCTACAGGTTTGGCTATTGGTGGCATAGCTTAAAGTTAAGCTCTTAAAGGAGAACTCATCCCCCAAAATCTGATACCACAATAAAATGGAAATCAAAATAAAAAAAAATATCGCCAGGTACAGGAATCACACCCATACCTGCCATGTCTTTGCGATTACCATCTCAGAATGCTAACAGCTCGACCACCGGAGAGTTGTTGAGAGAGGCAGCTACATCATCGTATATGTGAGACTTTCTACGAATAAAGCGGGAATAAAAGTTATCCCCCCAAAAAAAAACAGTTCTTCGCTTTGAACTTACCCCCCAAACCTAAATCTGCCACGATGGAGGTAACAGAATCAGATGCGCTTACAACAAACACCCCCCAAAAAAACAGTTCTTCGCTTGAAGAACAAGTTTGGCTTATTGGCAAGCTGTGATTTTTTCACAAACTTAAGTTGTCAATCTTGAAGCTACCCAAGCAACCAAAAGTCGCGTTTTTACTTAACTCCGAACTCCGAAGTTCACATTTGGCTGAAAAAATGTATTACGGGAACTTCAGGTGACTCTTGTCGCCTAAAAGTTACTCAGGAACTTACATCGCCCTTTGAAAGGTTAATACTACCGATAACGGAACTTCTAAGCGCATTTAATGGAACTTCTTTCAAGAAGGTCGATAACGTTCGCGTAACATTCCAAAACGCACCATTAAGATACTTGAAGGTGTTTTAAAGAACCTATATGGGAAATCTAAGCGACATGTCAAAAATGTTTTTCAAGAAGGTCGATAACGTTCGCGTAACATTCTAAAGCGCACCATTAAAGTACTTGAAGGTGTTTTAAAGAACCTATATGGGTTCAATTCTCTAGGCGTGTAAGCAGCTTTTGTAATCAAAACAATATAATTTAATTCAATGAGATAGACCATGATAGACCGGCAACCTAGCAATCTGACATGTGGTTGTCAGAGCAATCTGTCAATCGGATTTTTTTTTCGGCGCGTAGAAGTTTCTTGACATTCTCTTAGAAGCTGAACAGCGTTCTCTACAGCCACCTAAACGAACTTGAAAGTAGCTTTAAGAACTTAAATTTTGGGCTGATTAGCATTCTCTTCAGACACAAACGAGAGCTGATTAAGCTTCTATGGAACCTTTTTAAGGGAATTCTGGTTGCTTGGGTAGGTTTGGCGGGTGGCAGTTCTCAAGTTTGGGTATTTTCGATTTTCAGTGTATACTCAAAAATGGTTGAAAACGCTACTGGGTGCTGTTTGATCAATATTTCAGTTTTATTCCATCAGCGTGTCATTGCGCAACAACAAAAACAAGTCTGAATTTTGAGAACTGTCAAAAAAATCGTCATCAATTGTCAAAGCTGCCAGATATTTTAGTGGAAATATCAGGTTCTCCAATTTTTTTTTAAATTGTTTCCTCAGAGTGTTTAGTTCGAAAACAAAACCGCAAACAAGCATTTAAAAAATCAAAATTGAAACTTTGATGTGTAAAAAAGGTAAAAAATGAAAGTTAACGAGTACATGAATCAACCAGTTTATCGATTTTTTTTTTTTAGTACAAACTATACCAAAAGCATCCTCAAACTTGGCATCATTGCCAATCGCCAGATAATCGGTTCCCTTTCGCAGTCCCGCACGAAAAACCATCAGCAGCATATGAGCAAAATTAATAGATTCAGCCGTGTTTATTATTCAAAAATTAACATCTCCAACAATTTGGTTTCGTCGATTTGGTTCGTCTTTTCATCAGCCTTATCCGTAGCCTTACCGAAATTCTCATAACAACGAAGTACACGCTTCCGGAAGATTCGGGTGAGTACCTTCCACCGAAGAACATTCTAGGAAGCGAAACTGATTCAATTATGATTAATTAAATTTGATTACAGCATATGTTGACAATATAGTGGGAGCATAGTTTGGCGTAAGCTGTGATGGACACCATCCCTGGCACTGGTATCGATGACCAGAAAGACTCCGGATAGGATCCTTTCTTTATACAGATTGTGGGATAAGATATTTTGAAAACACCCGACGAATGACGACCGATTCGATCGGTCGGTTTGATAAGCGCGACAACGGGAATCAAAAATCAACAACAGCAACAGTAACAAAAGCTGAAACAACAAATCGTGTGGTGGAAAGCCTAATCGGTAGCGCATTGATAAGCTGATAAGAGTAAAGAGCGTACCAGGTGAATGGCAGAAATGGGTGCCGAAAATTCGGATAAGTCCATCGATGATAATTCGTCAGTCGAAGGCAAAATGGCTCCAGGATCGGCGGGTAGCGGACAACCAAAAATCTGCAGCGTTTGTGGGGATAAGGCTTTGGGGTATAACTTCAACGCAATGACCTGCGAGAGCTGCAAGGCTTTCTTTCGACGTAATGCGTTGTCCACTAAAGGATTTACCTGCCCGTTTAGTGAGAGTTGTGAGATTACGGTTGTGACGAGGAGATTTTGCCAGAAGTGTCGATTAGACAAGTGTTTCCAGATAGGCATGAAGAAGGAGTACATCATGTCGGAAGAAGATAAAGCATTGAAGCGTAAAAAGATCGAGCAAAACCGGGCCAAGAAACGGATTAGTACTGTGGAAGTTGGCAAGTCAATTGAAGGCAACGTGCCAATGAAGATTAAGCGCGAGGGAAGCGATTCGGATTGCTGGAGCAATTCTCCATCGGATATACTGACTTTGGATTTGGCACAGCACCCAGGATCTGTGGGAGGTTCGCAGAGTTTATCCATTTCAGGTGGAAGTAGTTCTATGTATAACGGAATGTCTTCACCAAATGATATGAGTAACTCTCCTTCTTCATCTTCTGCTGCATCCTGCCACAATATGATTCAAAATAATCACGAAAATCAACCAACAGTGGAAAGGGATCTCTTATCAGCTATATCTGTATTAGTTCCTCAAGCCAGCGCCAGTGGAGACTCCGGTACAGAGTCTCAACAATTGCCTGCACTTTCGCTGGAATCCAGTCCGTCCGAAATTGTGAATCGGATCGTAAATCACCCAACGCTGGCCAGTCAAACGATTGCCTCGCTCATGCCAACACCCAAAGACGCCGTCTACATCATGTCAAAGATAATCAATTCCCAATGCGATGCCCTCAAGCTGATATCGCACTTCATCACTGCTCCTGGCGATGCATTGCAAATTATCAGCAAGATTATGAATTCCCCATTGGATGCCCTCACGGTATTTGCACAATTCATGAGCTCTCCAACGGATGCCCTACAGATCATTGGTAAAATCATGAGCTCTCCCGCAGACGTTCTTCAATTCATGCAACAGCTGATGAACCAACCAGAGGATGCTGTCCAAATTATGAACAAATTCATGAATGCACCGGCAGAAGCTCTCCAAATGATCAACAGGATGATGAATCACTCAGATGTCATCCAAACCATCAAAGAAGCAGCCGACACTTCTCAGCGGGACGACGAAGAAGATCATCTTAAATCCTTGATGGTAGACCCCCAGCCAGTGCCTCCTACTTCAACTCCGATCCCAGAAAGTTCGTCTGCTTCCCCATCGTCTACCTCACATTGTGAAATTCCTGGACCCCAACAATCTCATCCGCTACTCTTCGAAACGCACCAGTTCCTACAAATCCCACCAACTCCGGAAGAACCATCAACCCTGTCTACGAACCTGGACTTTTTCCTATCGAGCCCGTTTCAAGACATTGAAAGCAAACCCATCCTCCCCAACACCTTGGAGGCAATTCTGGAACAAGCTATCCGCCTGGAATACGAAGGTGGAAGCTCTTCAACATCTTCGACGGGTGGCCTGCAGCATCAGCTGCATCATCATCACCATCACCACTCGCAGCAGCAGCAACAGCTTCAGCACTCGCAACAGCTTCCAGCCTCGTCGGCGGTCGGATTCGTGAACAACAGTATCGAGCTGAACGATGCCGAACGGGCCAAACTGAACGAGCTGATCGTGGCTAACAAGGCGCTCTATGCACCGGTCGACGAAGATCTGGCCACGCTCATTTCCGATGACTGTCGGATAAAGGTAAGTTTTTCTTTGTATCAACGATGCAATCGATGACGACGAAGAACACACGCTTTGGTATAGCATAGCGTTTTCGTTTATGAGCAGAAGCTACCTAGCCCTTCACGAGTTTAGCACAAACTGCCGTCATTGTGTTCGTTTATACATTCCACCAGTTTTGCACGAGCTTTGAACCTCAAGCAAGCGGTAGCGAATCATAGATGTTGTCGGTGTCGGGGGTAAGCGTTTTTGTTAGTTTGCTTTTAGTAAACGTAACAATGGAAAAAATAGCGTATATTTTTGTAAAATATTGCAACACTAATGTAATTATTTCTCTAGAACCGGTAAGAAATTGCCTTTCTGGTGAATATAAAGTTTATTGCGAAAATATTGCTTTTACATTTTAATACCGGACAACGATATATCATCAGTCATTATAATGGACGAAATAACCAAACAACGATTTATCGCGCTGCCGAATGGTAGACAAAGTGCAACTCGAGACATACACCCATCCTTTGGGTAGTGGGTCATATCACATCTTGTCTTACAACTCCGAACCGACAACACCTCACCTAGAAAGTATCGGTGACGATAAAGATGAATTCTACGTGCTGCTGGAGCGTGAATAACGTCCGCTGCCCTAAAAATGATATCAAGATCGTCCTCGGTCATTTTAACGTTCAGGTCGACCAGGAGGAGAAATGCAAACCGACAATCGGAAGGTTCAGCGCGCACCAGCTGACCAATGAAAACGACCTAAGACTCATAGATTTCGCTACCTCCAAACGAATGGCCGTACGTAGAACCTTTTTCCAGCACCGCCTCCCACACAAGTACACCTGGCGATCATCATAACACACGCAATCACAGATCGACCACGTTTTGATAGACAGCCGGCACTCCTCGGACATCATCGACGTCATATCCCGTCGAGAAGCCAGTATCGAGTCAGACCACTATCTGGTGAAGGTGAAGATTCGCCCAAAATTCTCCGTAGTATACGAAACCGACGCCCGCCTCGGTCGCAGCAGACAACGCGCGATCTCTCGAAGCAGCACTGCGGCGAGTATGACGAAGCTCCTCTCGAAGACTTTTGGGACACCATCGAAACAGCCATCAATAGCGTTGCGGAGAATGTCATCGGGCATGTGGAACGATCGCGACGAAGCGACTAGACGTGGAAAGTCACCGAATTTTCCAGGAGAAAACGCACCGCCTGGAGGAGGAGGAAGTGAATTGTAGGAGTTATGTTCATCAAGTTATGTCGTAGGACGGAATGCAATGTGAATAATGCTCAAAATTGAGAGCAAAGTTGAATTTAGGTGTGAGAAAATCTGAGAAACTGCAATTTGAGAAAAAGTAAAACAAAAACTTTTGATACTTCGTCAAAAAATCTATGTTTCGTTAAAAATTGTCAAATTACTTCAACTTCTTCTTTTATTTTTATTAGTCATGATCTTGGAATAATATACCCTCATGCGCAAAATATAGCTACTATCAGCGCGTTCGTAAATTGATTTTTAATATCGAAGTGATTTTTTATCGATGCTGGCGTTCGTAAATTATAAACAAACGTATGCAAAAGCATTGGAAAGTGATTTGACATCTATACCAAAAAAAATCTTTCAACTGATGCATCATCCAAAAAATCAACTTACGAAAATGCCGTAACTTCACTTTTCCACTAGCTGGATTATTGTTTTTTTAGAAGAATAAAGAAATTCACAACAAATGTCAATTTGTTTACAGTTCAATTGGTAAGAGCCCAAATTTGTTTGTGCTTTTAAGGAGTTAAGCTAACTTTATTTCTCACCGCTCCACGATTATCTTATCGCACGCCGTCAATCTACAGTACTTGATTCTTCTGTATGACGAAGCAGAGATGGCGAGCAAAAAACGTACCACCTGTTCACGTTCTCATTGCAATATGGTACGATTATCGTTAGTAACCTCCCGAATAAGCGATAACAGCCTGAGATGGTCGACGACATTTTTAAACTCTCGACAATGGCACCCAAAAAATCCTAATCACGTTTATGCACTCTTGGAAGTTTATCTATTAATGGTATTGTGTTGTTTTCCTTTTTTTTACTTTTCAGTCTAACCAAAACCAGCCCGATCCGAAACTGCTGACGGTTATAAATCTGACGGCCATCGCCATCCGGCGGCTGATCAAAATGTCCAAGAAGATAAGCGCCTTCAAGAACATGTGCCAGGAGGATCAGCTGGCACTGCTCAAGGCTGGCTGCACGGAGATGATGATCCTACGGTCGGCTATGCAGTACGATTGCGATCGGGCCACTTGGAAGGTACGCGTTGAAATTCTGATTTAAAAACCAACCAATACTCACTTATTTAAATTGCTATCTACAGATTCCCCACAGCCAGGAGGAGATGTCCAACATCCGGGCCGATGTGCTAAAACTGGCCAAAGGAAACGTGTACCAGGAGCACGAACGGTTCATTCGCACCTTCGACCAGAAGTGGCGATCGGACGAAAACATAATCCTGATCATGTGTGCCATAACGCTGTTCTCCCCGGACCGACCTAAAACAGTCCACTCCGATGTTATAAAACTGGAACAGGTAAGCAACGTTTTCTTCTGTATTTTTCCAATATAGCTTTTAAAAACAAAATCGATTGCGATCATGTAGAACTCGTACTACTACCTGCTACGGCGGTACCTGGAAAGCATCTACGTGGGCTGCGAGGCCCGCTCGGTGTTTCTCAAACTGATGCAGAAAATCTCCGAACTGCACCGTTTGAATGACGAAATCATCAGTGTTTATCTGGACGTGAATCCGGCCCAGGTGGAACCGCTGCTGCGAGAGATCTTTGACCTGAAGGTGCTTTCCTAAACTACTGATCCTTAGCTACGATCGTAACTATACCTTTACATACGATAATCGTAAATATAGCGACTACTGGTAGGATTTCGCATCATACACTTACGTTGTTAAGTAAATTTCAATTTTTCTCTATGTGATAAGCCGTGCCCCGTAGGAGTTCAGCGAACAAATCTAGTGAATGTTGTTCAGAAGCTTTAATGTAATAGTTGTTCAGATAATAAGAGCAACAGAGTTTTTGTATTTATAGAGCAGTAGTATATCTACATATACATATATCTATATTTTTTTTTACAAACACGCACGTGACATTAATCGATAAGGTATGAACAAAAAAGTTAATATGAGTTATTACGATTACCAAACTAAAAGTAAGCTGTTCGATTTGTGTCAAAGCATTTGTCTAGTGAGTCACTTTAAATCTATTTCACTCTCAATCTGAAGCCAAGTGTCGGTCGTAGAGGGAACCAAACTTCATCAATACCTTGTCAGGCTAGCAAATTTGTTATACAGTTTAGAGTTTACTTTGTACAAAATAGTGTACGGTTCAGTCTTTGTTTTTATTCTTGTTAAGCCATATTTGATAGTTTTATTGTGTAAAATCAATAGCCGGAGAGTTTTGCGACCTTACGTCGCATGAACAAAACATACACAGTTCAATAAACACATACAAGTTAGAATCCAACTGTGTTTGATTCATTGAGAAATGAGCGTCCTTCAAAAATTCTACTGTTTAAGAAAGACAACCTTCAATTATAATTATAGATTAAATTTAATATTCTTTTAAACCAGCTGAAATCAATATTTGCACTCTATTTATTCAGTAGATTTCCAAAATGGTTTGTTGAGATTTGTATCATCTAAGCAATCGATGGGACAAATAACAACATACACTTGATTAAAACAACTGATAATTGTAAACATGGAAATGGTTTAGTATATAAGGTAGCGAATTATAAGAAATAAAGTATTCCAGTTTCTACCACTAAGAACAGAACAAGTTTCTCCTTTCCACTACCCTAAGTGCTCCCAACAACATGTTATGGGCCCATCGCTAATGGAAAGGAATCGCTAGGAACCAACAGTAACAACAGCCAGCGCCGAAGGAAGGACAACGAGCCGAAGGCCGGAAAGACAATGAACCAAGAACCATTGGGAGGTCATCGAGTTAGGAACCAGAGCCACTGGCAGGTCATCGGTGCAAAGCCGTATGGAGGTCGTTGAGCCGGGGACCGTGGGAGGTCTTCGAACCGGGAAGTCAGGTGGAGGACAACATGCCTGGAAACACAGGAGGTCGTCGGACCGGTGTCATGGAAGGTCGCTAGACTGAGACAACGAAGCAGTCGTCGGGCTAGATCCACTGGTAGGTCGTCGAGTCAAAAGCCATGAAAAGTTGGCTGGCCGGTATCATAAAACGTCCTCAATTCAGGAACCAGATAGTGACTGTTGAAACAGGAGTCACTGGGGAGCGGGGTACCACGGAAGGTCGTGAAGCCGGTGCATGAAAGGACGTCGGACCGAAAAGCCAAGTGAAGTGCAACAGGGGCGAGAGCGACGTGCAATGAATGTGACACTTGAGGTCCGGTGCGTGCGTTGAAGAGGAGAAGAGTCCCATCTTCAGGAGAAGCCGCCGGATGCCGCCAAGATTGCGAATGTGTATGTTGAGGAGGAGTTGTTACGGATAGATTAGCAGCGGCGAGACCAGCCAAGGCAAGGTACTCTGGGAGTACGGCACCTCAGGGCCGGCTGGCTACTGGGTAACCAAGGATTTCACGGATATAATACAAGAAACCGGAAATTTCATGTTTCTATGCTTTTTTATTAATGTTTTTATGTGGCGTGTGGTCTGTGTGTATAAAACAATGTTCTGTCTGTAATGTGGCGTGTAAAAGAACTCACTAACCGTGGGTTTATTACAGTTGCGGTTGCGTCGCGACGTCGTGGATCCGGAAATCCAGTTCCGCAAGCAAAAGGGCCGTCAATGTAATGGCGTTTCGATGGGGTGCCGAAATCACGAGAGTGCCCCGTATCCCGACAGGTCGAGAAGAGAAGTCCTCCTCAGGAATTAGCGTTCTGCAGAACCCGAGGACGATGATGCTGGTCTTTTTTTCGGTTAGGCACGAGACCACAAAGGATCTACGGGCCGAGCCGTGAGGAAGCCAACCGGTGTTTCCGGGCGTATTCTTTGGAATTCCACGAACACTAAACACAACGCGGACTTTGCTCACGGATGCCTGGTACATAAGAGAGCTCGAAATGTGGAAGCAAGCTTCCTTTTCGACGTTTTCTTTCCGTTATCCACTTGATCCTCCTTTTCCTCCATTGACAGCAGCTCTCAGCAAATGTAGCCTTCTATGGTGCTATCTTGGTGTCAGACAGGACAAAAACATGAATTTTCTAGCATTCAACATATAAGATTACGAAACTGAAACCAAAATCTATCAATTGTAACCATCGTATTTGGTATTATTAAACAAATATGTTAAAAATTCCTCATTCACTCTCTGGAGCCACTGTCTTTTATGTGTACACTATACACTATAGGCCATAAAATTCATTAAAACACATTAATTAACAAATACGTTTAAAATTCCACATTCACTCTCTGGAGCCACTATCTACTTTTTGTTCATGCATACATGGATATCCCTTCGAAAAACCCATTCAAAACTCCAAACAGCTACCCTGCGTACTATTTTCCATAAACAGATCCTTTTTTTAACCATTCAATTTGTTATGGGTAGGTAGTGTTCCCCAGCAATGCAAATTCCCATCATTTCAGTCCGTTGATAATTACTCCCCGGAAAGCCCATTGCGAGCTGCGAGCTGCGAGCTCTGTCCCTTTCCTGACACATCATCGTGCCAATTATACGGAATCCGAAATGCCAATTGTGATGGGTTGTGGTACGATGTACGGTAGTCATTCGGCAATGTGATCAGGTTGGTGGTCATTCGCATCCCCATCTTCATCATCATCATCATCATCATCTGTAGGTGCGTACAAAGACACGCATCCGAGACTGATATATCCCGGATTTGGGGTTTGAATTTCGTCAAGCGAGCCCCTTCAGCGCAATCTACTCTCAACGGAGGGCCAATTTAGAGAGTCGGATAATTTTCGGGCCGGGTGGCTTGAGCTCTTAAAAACAACGATGATGGTTTGCTTCGCTATTAGCGAGCCTACGTTTGCGTTGCTGGGAAAAGGCGCTTTTCGTAAATTTTCGGCCGAGATACGGATAAATGGGTTGTTAAAATTTAATTGAGATAACTTTTATCGGGACGATTTAATGAGTGTAGCTAGGCAGTTCCATAAAACTCTACGATTTTTGGGTCTTGCTTGCAGATAAGTTTTAAATGTGTTTTCAGATTGACTTTATTCTTCATTTCATAGATGGTTTGGAAACAAAGCGATTCGTGTCGAACAAGGATCCTCATTCTCGCAAATGTGAATATTTTCGCACCCTTCCAGAAATCCGGTCCAACTCTTCTGTAATTAGTTTGATGCCATTCCAAGGATTCAGTTCACAATGCAAAAATCCGAACAGTCCATCAATCATCTGGGGGGTCCATCTAAATCATCTAATGTGTGATTTGATCGAAGCCCATCGATGGAACCGATATGGGAGAAAACATCTCCATTTCCGAATTCTTCGTATTCATCCATCCTATATAGAGCGAGGCAGACGACAAACCAGCCTCCAGTAGAGTGGTCATGATTGATCCCAACCAATCGGCTCCAGGAGCGCCATATCGTGCAGATTTCCTCCGAGGAAAATCAATCTCGGCCACAAACGAGCTACCAAATGTGGCTGCTGGGGAAAAAAGAGGAGATCTACAAAAGTGTGCACCTCGATGCATTTTGCCGGTAACACTTCTCAAAATTGCTACCCAGGGATTTGGCGAACAACAAACGACAGCGCCAAACATTTCCCAGAATTGGGACAAAATTTTGCTCTTCAACCGTCGTCGTCCGTCGTTCGTTCGTCGAGGAAAGATGATTTTCCCGAAAGAAATAAAGAAAGAACAACATCTCCAGCAGTATCAGCTGACAGTTTCGGGAGATGTTTCTGGGTTGTTTAGCCTTGTGTATGTATATGCAAATGGCCACAGGGTGCAACGGAAAAGCACCGTGCTTGCCCCACTTTGCTTCGAGACGAAGACGTGATACGACATTAAATCACCGAGAGATACCGAGAAGGATGCCTGATGGCAGGATCAAATCCAGTTAGACACTACCAGCTTCTTTCGCTATCTCCCTGCAGCAAGAATGTCAACATCATCACACCATTCCGGTTGGATCAGGTTTCATATAAATATCTGAATGTAGCTGCTGTTCGCTCTGAATCGTCTAAACAGCTATACCAGGACTCTTGGAAGCGATGCATCACAACACAACACAAAGCTTTGACCAACAACCCGTCCGCACCAAAATTTCTTCCTCGTGTTGAAATCGTTTGCTGATGGTTGTGTCTCTCATTTTGGAAACATTTATGCAAAGGCGTCGGGAAAAAAAAACTAGAAATTATTAAAATTTGAAACAATTATCACGAATTGAGACACGAAGTGCTAAATTTCGAACTAGCATTTAGAACTAGCAATTAAAAAAAATCCAATTCACCAACGGTTTTAGACTACATTAGATTTATACATTTAAAAAAAATTGACTTCATAATAACTTTAAAATTTAATTGAAAAACAAAGAATTCAAGAGGTTATTTATTATATATGTAGGTTTGAAAACAGTAGAAGCTGAGATTATTTAACCTTAACAGTAATTTAAGCCTTTTGAATAATATTGATGAATCACAGTGCACAGTAGACTAAGTCGATTTGGGGTCATTTTTGAATTTCTCAAACCCTGGGGTCTAAAAAGCTTCGTCTTGGTTAAAAAAAACGAAACGAATGACGCAAAAATGTTAAAGAGTGGTTTTTGGGAAGAATGACAGCTTGCTGTTAAATGCCTTAAAAAAAAGTCTATAATTTAAAATAAAAACATTGTACAGCTGAGTTACTAAAATTGGTATAAAAAATCAAACATGTACTAAAACACTCCAGGCTTATTATGATCATTGGCTCACAAGAGGGTAACATGCAAGATTTAAGCTAGATTTAAGACATTTTACTAAAAAGAAGTAGGAAAACTGATTTATTATCAAAAATTATTGTTTAACCGGTGTTTTGATTTTCTTAATTTTCCTAGAACTCAATCTACGTTTCAACTCATGAATACATCTCGTTAAGCGTTATCACAAAAAAGTTATAACGATTCGAAGTATTAAGTGATTTTCTTAAGCGTTGAGCTTGTTTATTAGAATTCCCTCCAATGTTTTCACCATCAAAAAATCTAAAGGATATGGATTCAGATGGATTCATGTATATGGATTTATATAATTCCAGATAGTTATTATAGGCGGCAGACACCGATCAAATATTTTAATTTTTTGGTGAAAATGAATCGGAATAAGCTCTATTTCGAAACGTATGGTACTGGTGGTCCACGTTTCTTCCTGTTCCTGTGTTCCAGATGTCTCTGCGTTCTCTGCTCCATGGTAGGCCAACCACTTTATGTTTTTGATCATTTTGATGTTTTTATGTTAAAATGATTGATAGCATGAACAAAGAAAAGAAGAATAATAATTAACTTTTATTGTTCTTTGGGACTCAGGCATAAGTTCTGGCTGTGGAAGTACGATTAGTGATTAGTGAAATGAATCGGAATAAGCTCTACTTTCTGCCCGTGCAAAAGATTCTTCTACGGAACAAAAAGGAATCGATCTAGAAATAGCGTTCAAAAGGTCTGTTAAATAAATGAAGAGTACTTTGTCATTTTCTCGTTTTCTGCATTCTTGATTAATTTTTTGACGTTTTCAAATCATTTTTGTGTCATTTTTTTCATCAGATTTGAATTATTTTAGAGCCATTTTCGACAAATTTTTGAATTTTTTTTTAGTTATTTTAGAGTCATGTTTGTGATATTTCTTTATCATTTTCGAGTCATTTTTGTCGGTTATTTTTTTATTATTTTTGTTACTATTGTCAATTTTATTCATTTTATTATTTTTGGTCATTTTTCTCATCTTGTATTTTTTTGTCATTTAAAGGACGACGTGAAGTTAAAATACCTTAATTTTTTTTCATTTTTGTCATTGTTGTCATATTCGCCATTTTTTCATTTTTTGTCATTTTTGTAATTTGTGTTAATTTTATCATTTTTGTCTTTTTTGTCATTATGTAGTTTTTGTCATGTTGTCACTTTTGAAACTTTTGTCATTGTTGTCGTTTTCGCCATTTTTGTCATTTTTGTCATTCATGTCATTTTTGTAACTGTTGTCATATTTATCATTTTTGTTATTCTTGTCATTTTGTCATTGTCATTATTTTTGTCATATTTGTCATTTTTGTCATTTTTGTCATGGTTGACATTTTTGTCATTTTTGTTATTTTTGTCATTTTTTATCATTTTTACCATTTTTGTTATTTTTGTCATTTTTGTCATTATTGACATTTTTGTCGTATTTTTTTGTATTATGCCAATTTGGCAAATTGTGTCATTATTGACATTTTTGTCATTTTTGTCATTTTTGTCATTTATGTCATTTTTTGTCATTTTTGTCATTTTTGTGATTTTTGTCATTTTTGTCGTTTTTGTCGTTTTTGTCATGTTTGTCATTGAACGTTCCAAAAGAATGGACAGCCCTTCTGTTTAACTTATGTTTTAGTTATATTGGCACCACTGCCTATTTGAAATGATTCAGAATAAATCTAACCGTTGTGCAAATCAGACGCATTTTTTATTTCCTCCGTTCCAGCCGAAAAATCATTCGCTTTTCCTCTAGCTAAATTTCTGAGCTGTGCGAAAAACATTTTGGTCCTTCGAGCCGGATAGCCTGAGGAATTTCGAATGATTTCGAAAGTTTATCGCGAGTGAGTTCGTACCGTTTGCGAAAATTTTCAGTTCGACGCCATTTTGGGAAAGTCCGTTGCTTCCCAAAACGTGTGTGTGGCACTAGTGTAAATCGGTCCACCATCTTGGTGCCGAGTGTAAACGTGCCCAAGGCACGGTGAGAAAATAGACTGTCAGCCATTTTGGCTAATTTTAAAATTTAACTTAATTTGAAATAAAAACAGTGTTTTCCACAAGAGGAAAAAATTGAAAGTGCTTCCTACAAGAGGAAAAAATCAAAAAGTGATTAACCACCTGCGAGTGCAAGAAACAAAGTGCAAATAAATGTCGGAATCTGAAACCCCGCGCCGTTAAATTCCTGGAGGCAAAGTTCCGAGAAATATTCTGCCGTCTATTGCGGAACAGAAAACTGCCTAGAAACCTGCCTAGAACTGCCTAGAAAACTGCCTAGAAACCTACGCGACCAGCAACGAAAAATGGCTCCTTCCCTCTAGGCTGAACCCGTGAGCATCCATTTGCTCAAGCTGCACCTGGAGACACTACGTAAATGTGAAGATGAATTTGACAAGGTCCACGTGGAAATCGTCGCCAACAAGCCAAGGGATGAGCGAGACGATGAAAAGGACGAATATCTGCGATTCGAGGCGCTCCATAACCAACTGTATGTTGAGCTGCAAACAAAAATTGATCGTCTTACTCCCGCTCTCCCATCGACCAGTGGTGAAATGGCTCGACCAGTAGGGGAACATGCCCTATTATGCGCCACCTAAGCGAATCTCTGATTTTCTATGTATTCCACGTTCAAATTGTGTTAAAAATGGGTGTAATCGTTGAAGAAAAGTGTTTTCTACAAATGCCGACGATTTTTTATTACTCAAATTGCTATAGTTCCCTCAAAAACTTGATTTGATGCTCTTCGTGGTCATGGTTTCCCAGCAGAAGGGTTAGCTCAGCTTCTCATTGTCAATGTGCTGTACAAGAAAGTCGACAAAGAAACCAAAGAGCAGTGGGAAGCGAAACTTCTGAGGAACGAGCTACCTGAATTTAAAGAATTCATCGACTTCCTGCGGGAGAGAGGACAAGTTCTGCTGCGCACAAGTCGCTCCAAGCAGCCAGCAAGGCAGCAGCCAACAGTTCCTGCTAGACGCCCAACATACGCTTAGAAACCAGCTGCAAGATCATTCTTCCAGATGGCGAAGCAGTCGTGTTCCTGCTGCAAGGAAGATCACTCCATCTACCGGTGTCCCAAATTCCAACAAATGAATTTGCCGGACAGGAAGGCAGTCGTCTCAAGGGCCAGTCTTTGTTTCAACTGCTTGCGAGCACTTCATGAAGTCAGTAAATGTCCGTCCGAGCAAAGGTGCAAAGTAAAAGGATGCAATCGAAAGCACCACAGTTTCTTGCATTGCATCCCACCAACCCAACCAGTAGCGCAAAGATGGAAGCTGATGGTGCTGCTGAAACGCCAACAACATCGAAGTACACCACTGCAACAATGTGTGCTCACTTGGGAGCAGCCACTAAGCAGGTGCTACTATAGACAGCGCAAGTGCTAATTGTTGGGAAGAATGGCTCCACTGTTAAGTGTCGAGCGCTTCTTGACTCCGGATCCGACAGTCACATCATCAGTGAGCCAAGCTTGTAAGTATGAACCTACCACTCCCACCGGCGTTTATGGGACTCCCTTTGTTCGGCCTCAGGGCGGCACGCTTACAAAACCAAAATCGCAGGGAATGCCACTACATCCATAGGAAAAACCCCAAAAGTTGCACTTCTCAAAACTTGGTATATTTGCACACACCTCCTTTACTCCCACGTTCTTAACACTAAGCCAAACCTGGAGGGCAATGCCCTGGTGTTGCTGCTAAACCTGTAGGCTGTTGGCTTCTTTGAAGTTAGTAGGTCCGACCGAATCGCCTTTGCCGGGTTGGAAGCTTGTGAACCACGGGCTTGTAGAACGTCGGCTGCTTCAACGGGTAGGTTGTCGATCCGATGGGTTCGGGAATCGGAATCGACCAAACACCTTCGTCCGTCTTGTTTCAGCGGCCACGTAGCTGTTCCGGAATTCTTGCCGAAAACCAAGGGGTCCTATGATGGATTCATAAGCGGTCATATCCTGGCGATGACCAAAATGGCGGTTCGGCGGCTTCTTGGCTTACCTGGTGTCTGGCTTTTCACACTAACTGATAAACTGGGTTCTTAGCTAAGTATAGCGTTTTAGCTTTCCACACGTCTGTGGTTAATACAGAAGTGAGCCAGCACCAGGAAGCCGCCTTTGACCGGCCTTGAACTGAGCAGTCAGGTCGTTGCTCTCCTCGCGCTCGTCTTTGCGTCGGGGCGTCGCTGTCGTTCGGCTTGGTTACCAACAGCCTCGGCTACTATGGTTGGCCCTCTGATTGTGGAGTGTTGAAGTTTGATGTGTGTGGAGGCTTGTGGCTTGTGGCGCTGTCGGCGCATTGAAGGCTTTTTTTGGGGAAAAAACTCTGCACATAGTCACAAGCACTGCGATATAATGCTGAAACCTACTTCTACTCGCGACAAATCTCAGAAACCTCGATAGAAGTGTTATCTGACGCTTACAAGCTTATGATCAACATGCGACCAGTGGAACTTCCTGTTAGTGGACTCAACGACACTCAGACCTGTGTGAATTATACTCTCTCAACACGCATCAAATCATGTGCCAAGACTTTTCAACCTACGAGCTGGAATTTTTGGTTGTGCCATCTGTGTCTGCCAACCTACCCCTATGCTAAGTAGATACACGAACATTAGAAATTCCGACCGGTCTTACATTGGCAGATCCAGCTTTCTATTTCCCTGATCCGGTTGACATCATCATCGGTAACGAAATCTTCTTCGACTAGGTACGAGATGGTAGATTGAAAATAAGCAACAGCAGCCTCAAACTAGCAGAAACAGAATTGGGCTGGGTGATGTCAGGTTCTGTTCAGCCTAGGAAACCCAAGCCTCTTCCACGTGTGTGCCAATTCAATCACAAACAGGCCGAACTTGATGCTACTCTGAAATCACCGTGGAAAGTTTCATCGCGACCAGCCGATTCTTGTAAAGAAAAAGTGTCTGCTCATAATGTTGGTTGGAAAGCAGTGGCGACTTGGAAGCGTCGTGACTTTTCATCCAGGCGAAGACAACATCAACTGGTGAAAAAACGATCATTTTGAAAAAGCTAAAAAACGAAGGAGTGGTGGGAGGGGGATGAGGGTTGCCACTTTCAAATATAAGATGCACATTGCTCCTCCTCCTCCACTTCAATTTCACTGAACAAAATCAGAAGTATTTCGAAAAATATGAAAAAAGAGAAGTATATAAAATCTTATAACAAACTTTTTCAATATTTATAGAACAACCAGCATATTTATAATATTCACTGCAAAAAATATTAATAAAAAGAAAATTGTCATCATTTGTGTATCTAGTAGTTTGAAATTGTCTCTTTCAAAGATCTTTTACGAATTTACGAATGAAAATAATAGACACGTTGTTGAGCTTCTGAATAAGTGCTAGGCCGAACAAAAAGTATAGTTTTTAGATAAGTTTTAGTTAATTATTGCGTATTATTATAAGTTTTAGTTAATTATATTTTCAAAACTGATTACGGTGACCAAATTTTTCATTGAAGTAATTTGGAAATTTCGTAATATTAATACCAATTTGGAAACACAACCCTCGTTCCAAATTCTGGTTTTGATTTTTCAAATTCTCAAAATTAAAGTCAACACTCTTAATATAAATTTAGTTGAAAATAAGATGATCAAAATCAGACACTTTCTGGAACTTCATTTTAATTAATTTGCTCTTGAATTTCCGGTTATAATACAAAATTTTCAATTTTAATTGTACTGAAACAAATTAAATAGCAACAATTATAAAGCAATTATAAATAGAAGCCATGAAGAGTTAATTTAGTGAAGAGTATTTATCAATTACAATTGAAATAGCCAAACATTCAGATGTAGAGTATTAAACCTTAAGCTGGATTTTAACTCAGTATTTCAAAATTATTATGTGGATGAGCTGAAAGCAGTTTCGGCGATATAATTGGTGTAGATCTTGAAATCCAGCAGTATGCAGTATACGTCAAAAGTCACAAAAAGCTCTTTCAAATGTTAGCTTGATGGATTGCCTTGTTGCCGAAATAATAATCGACTGATAACGGGAAAGTATTAATCCACAAGGGAAAAAATAAAACATTGGCATACTGATTTTGGAAAATTTTTTGTTCTTAACTCGATTTTTTGTCAGAAAACTCATAAGTTTAGAGATTAATCGATCAATGATAATCGAAGGGAAGAATGCCACTAACTGGCAAATTCTCGAAAAAATGAAACAGATTTTGTTCGTAAAATAAACAACGATTTGAAAAAATAGTTACCACTTTTTTTTTTATTTTATAATTTTGTCGTTCCAGAAGACACGGTAAATTACTCACAGTCTTCAGAAAAATTGATCATGAAGTTAGAACATTTTTTTCTAAATATTTTGGATACTGTACACTATTGCTAAAAAGTGCACAAATTTTTTCAAGGAATTTTAACCTTGTATTTACAAAAGTTATACCGAAAAACAGAGCAGATAAAATAAGGTTGCCAGAATTTTTTCCACACCCATTCGGGCCTATCAATTCCGGCCATTTTTTCAAAAAAACCTGGCAAAATCCGGGCATGGATTTCAATTTTTCAAATCCAAAAGCCGGGCAAAATTTAGGTGTAATTATACATAAAAGCAAAGAAAAAATGCAAAAAATATTGAAATTAATATTTTATTAATGTAATTGCAGATTTCCAAATACTTTTTGGAACACTTAAATATTTAAAGGTTTATAAAAGTAAATCAGCGAAATTATTTGAAACAACCGTTGAAAATTTCCATACCGTTAATCGATTTTGCTAAAACTTTGATTTTTTGGGTTTTTTTTTGTGAAAATTGTGAAAAAATCCGGGCAATATCCGGACTTTTTTCACGATATCCGGGCAACCGGGCCGGACCGGACTTTTTCGAAATTTTGCAGCAAATATCCGGGCAAACCCGGATAAAACCGGGAAATCTGGCAAGCTTAAGATAAAAAAAATACAAATTTGCATTCAGTACCCCTGAATAAGTCGGTTTTAAAATTCTTTGCACCTCAGAAAATGTGAATTTTGTTTCCTTGTGTTATAATTGTGAATGCATATTTTGAATTTTATAGATGAATTTAAATCTCTTTCTCAAAACACCAATTCCTTCATATTGAAACAGCTTTTATAAATAATTTTTATTCGTTTTGGCTCTAAAAACTCTTAGAAAACGAAAAAATTACAAACACTGCCCACAATTTCTTCTTTTGATTTATTGTTGCTCTGGAATCTCTTGTGTTTTATTAACACACTAACTTGAATATAGAAATCTTTAAAAGGTTTTTAAAAACTTAAACTCTAACTAATAAAATATAAAATTTTCATATTTAATTTCTATTTGGTCTGCACTTGAATCATTTTACGATCATCCATTATATGAATGCTTGATGTGATAGATTTCAAATTAAATAAACCAACTGTAAACAAAAGAAAAAATACAGAATTGAAAATTCTAAATTTTACTTGAATAACAGATTCGTCTTAGCTTTTTATTTTTGAAGTAAAGTTTTATTATAGTATTTTTCCGATTCCTTCGGTTTTTAAGATATTTTGAGCTACAAAGAAAAATCCTAATGAGGAACTTTCTGTTACCGAATCTTCCTTGAAAATGGATTTCATGCGGCCCAAACCTGTTGTACTTTTATTACGATTGAATTTATTTTGTGAAATATTGGTGTCAAACAGAAAGATTAGAAGGTACCAAAGACTGTCAATTGAAGTCACACGTTTCTTAAGCGCCTACTAGAAAACTGATCAAACCAATGGAGAATGTGACTTCAATTAAAATTCCTTACTAATAATGCAATGTAACACTTAAAGACCAAATGCATTTTTTCACTTCTTAGAATGGCCAAGATCTGTTAATCCATGAAACATGATAGTAATTTCTGAAGATTAAAGGAAATTGCCAATCTTATGATTCTTCACATATGTATTTTTTTTTATAACTGACCGAATAAAAAAAATGCATGGTTAAGGCAATCAAAATGTATGGCTTCCGAAGAAAAAATATTCAAGTATTTCAGTGTTACAACAATATTCACTCCTCTATTTGACTTTTTCAAATATGTCCCATTAAAATTCAAAATAAAATGAAGTATTAAGCTCAGATTTTGAACGAATAAAAAAGTTATCACAATTTGCTCATGTAAATTTACGCATTTGAGAGATATTAGTGACAATTTAAAAAATGTCCCTACATTTCACTACCTAGCTCAAATGGTCGGGACTCGACCAGATCGAACTGAACGCCATCAGCAGTTTTCCGAGACACTTAAGCTTTATGTACTCATATTTTCATCCTTGGACAAAATCTGTGAAACTTATCAACCAGATCCAATGGTTTATAACCCAAGGAACACATCCCAGTGAATAAATTTACTTGTTCTGGTCTCGCAAACAAATGACATGAGTTTCAAAATCTGCAGTTTAAAAATTTTCTCATGGCGTTCAGTTCGGTCTGGTCGAAGCCAGACCAAATGTTAAGTAGATAAATGGTTAGCAAATTCAAAATGAACACTCTAAATAATTCAACAAAAGTTGATTGGTATAATTCGGTCCCTAAAATTGCAATTTACAGCTGCTTAAGTTTGGTAGACCGACTTCTCTTCAATCTTGAGCCTTTAAGTGATAAACAAACTTTTTCGTTGATTAAACACCCCCACGGAGTGGAAATTTTTTGAAAATTCAAAAGCACATCTACTAGGGGAAGTTCAACGTTTTTATAGAAATTTGAGCATTTACGAGTATTTTGTAACGGTTTTTTGCCGCTTGGGGGGGGGGGGGGGGGGGTGATCACCCCGATCACCCCCCCCCCCCCCCCCATAGGACCACGCCTAGGTATTGCTCAAATAGCCGTACTTCTTTCGGTTGATCTCGATACCGAGACTCAACGGGGGGTGAATGAACGTTCCAAAAAATGGGCAGCCCTTCTGTTTAACTTATGTTTTAGTTATATTGGCACCACTGCCTATTTGAAATGATTCTGAATAAATCTTACCGTTGTGCAAATCAGACGCGTTTTTTATTTCCTATTTTTTCGTTCTAGCCGAAAAATCATTCGCTTTTCCTCTCGCTAAATTTCTGAGCTGTGCGAAAAACAGTCATTTTTGTCATTTTGTCATTTTTGTCATTTTTGTCATTTTTGTCATTATTGATATTTTTGTCGTATTTTTTGTATTATGTCAATTTTGTCATTGATGACATTTTTGTCATTTTTTCATTTTTGTCGAATTTTCATTTTTGTCATTTTTGCCATTTCTTTAATTTTTGTCATATTTTTCCTTTCTTGCAAATTTCTTAATTTTTTCCAATATTGTCATTTTTGTAATTTTTGTCATTTAGTCATCTTTGTCATTTTTGCCAATTTGTCATTTTGGTCATTTTTGTCATTTTGTCATTTTTGTCATTTTTGTGGCGTTTTTGTATATTTGTCATTTTGTCACTTTTGTCATTTTGTCATTTTTGTCATTTTTGTCATTTTTGTCATTTTTGTCATTTTTGTCATTTTTGTCATTTTTGTCATTTTTGTCATTTTTGTCATTTTTGTCATTTTTGTCATTTTTGTCATTTTTGTCATTTTTGTCATTTTTGTCATTTTTGTTATTTTTGTCATAGTTTTCTTTTCTTGGAAATTTGTTAATTATTTCCAATATCGTCATTTTTGTAATTTTTATCATTTTTGTCAATTTGTCATTTTTGCAATTTTTGTCATTTTTGTTAATTTGTCATTTTTGTCATTTTTGTCATTTGTGTCATTTTTGTCATTTTTGTCATTTTTAGAGCAACGACCAAAAACCTGTTTTTTTTTCTTTCTTTTGAATTTGAAATTTTATTATTTCAATATACGTGAAGAGTATTCGAGCTAAATCGAGTTATTTCAGCAATACTTAAGCAGCCGAAGGAAACGAAGTCATTCATTCAAAATTGCTTGAATGACACCTAATAGGGACTCCAGTTTGTCATTAAATTTTCATTTTGATCTTATTGCGAGACAAAAATTGAAAAAAAAAAACTTTTCGAATAAAATCTACACTGCTGCACTACTGCACTGCCCAAGTTGCGTCCCCGAAATTGCATCTTATTTTCTGCAGCACAATCGAGATAGCCAGAGTGAGGAAATTTGCTTCGTCTTCTTTGATGCAGCCAGCTGAATGGTCACGAAAATTTCGCATGTACAATACACTCGAGGACTGAGTACCTAACTACCTACCTAATCCTGTTTTCTTGCTGTTCAAATTTGCGGACGGTTTCAGTTGATACACAAACGATTTCCTCCACCCACATCACCCTTTTTCGGTTGCTTGATTTTCTGTATTATTTTTCTTCCTCGTTTCTAGCTCAGCTGAAAGAGCTTCGATATAGTTTGCTGGTCCATGATTTCGGTTCTTTCAGCGAGCCCGTTCATCTTGTTACCAATCCACTTGAAGAAACTTGCAACCTGCAGTAGGTTCCCAAGAGCCCGGCGCACTTCCGGGGCAATAAATTGCTCGAAATAAATAATATAAACTAATTCGTGTATTTCGAAACCACTTTGGGGGCTCCGAATCAAAGCCAAAGCTACCGGCCGGCATCAAGACAGTGATTTTGGCTGTGAAAACCGGGGAGGGAAGATTTGCGATTTCAAATTCGCTCAAAAGCGAACATTTGGGTTCAGCTCCTTGAAAGTAGAAGATGATGGGTGCTTTTTATTGTATTTCTTGACGGATAAAAGCTAAGCATAAGCAGTGGTACATAACTGTACAAATGACGGAATTCACAACAAGATGATGATGATTGCGCTCGTTCGTCTTGATCCTTTTCTTGCATTTTGGGTCCACCGGAAGTTATGTATGATGGTTGGCAAAAACGAAAAGGGGAGGGACCTCAACCACCAGCAGTCGCTCGCTACGTCTCAACCTTACGCTGTTCCTTTCTTTATATCAGTCCGTATATCCTCCTCGAACGGTGGTGGCTCCAGAGACCTGCCTTCCTTTCCTTTGCGAGAACCGAAGCTCGCTGCCTGCACACGACAAGATAAATTATCAAATACCGGGATTTATAAATGGCCCTCCGGAGAGCTTTTTCAGGGATTGTTGAAAATGAGTTGAGAAATGATTTCCACGATGCAAGAGCGAATATTATTCATCGCACGTCACACGATACATACAGCAGAAGCAGAAGCAGTGCTGCTTCCAAGCGGGCGAATTCTGTGGTGTGAAAATGTAATAAACGGACCGGAATGTGTTGACTGTTGTTGGCTGTTGATGTTGACGTTTTTGTATGTTGGGTTGTTTGTTGGGGGTTGAAGGATGGTGCAAATTTCCCGGGCGAGATCGTTCGTGTACATGAAATTCGAAGAATTGTTGCAATGATTGAACATTTTTGTCGCTCCCTTTATCATACACCTGACACAAACGGGAAAATTTTCCAATTGTATAGTTTGATGGCATGCGGTTATCATTTGTGATTGTAGGAGAAAAACTCCGAATATACGTTGTCACCGCAATGAAGCATTGATTTATGAATAGTTAAGAACCAAATTTAAATTTTTTTTTGCTATATCAAAGCCGTTATTTTCCATTCTGTGAATTGAATTTATATTCAGAAAACATACTGGCAGCCAAAACAGGACACAAGCTGAATATTAGTTAATGATTCCTATAGATATGTTTTCCAAATTATTCGCAATAAATACAGACCCCGCTCGATTTTTGGGTTTTTTATAATGTTTGTTAGTTTGCAGTTTTGTCAGTTTTGTATTTCTGATTAAAGAGTGGTTTAAAATATGACTTTATGATTTTTTTTTAAACATATTGAGGATCAATTTGAGATTTATTTGTGGCAAGTGAAGTATTAAAAGCCACCCGGGCGACCGAAATCTGCATAGTTGAAGGTCTGGGTCGGAATCAGCCGTACTTCCCCAGTGAAGATCAACCGAACACCCTGAAGAGGTCAAGATCAATCAATTACGTATTGGGACGAAATAGTTTTACCGGCATGTCCTCGAGCTGTGGACACATCCACATTTTGGTTTCAGCTATTGGTGTTTCGGCAAGACTTCGCATTGCTTCACGAAGGGAAGAAACCCCAATTTTGTGTGGATTTTTTCATTTGAGGATTAATTTCAAGCTCGGAGTGGCCGGAGTGAGACAAAACACAAACATATACAGGATCTCAATGAAACTTGATGTTTCCTCGAAGAGATTCCTTTTTCTTGACTCTAAGCGTACATCTTTCGAGGATATGGACCAACGCACATAAAGTGTACTATTGAATGCCGTGACCGGGATTCGATCTCATACCCACTGGCTTAGAGATTTGAAGGCTATCCTCTACGCCACGGGCTGCGCCACGGAGTTCGCCTGACCTGAACCCTATGGACTTGGCTGACAAGGGTATATTGAAGATCGAAGTCTTCTCTACAAAACAAGATGGTTTGGAAGTTCTGAACATGACGGTTTGGAAATTCACCCACCCCCTTGAATTCTGAGATAAAATACTACAAAAACCCCCAGCGGTTTTTTGGAATATGCGCCTTGAGCTTCAGTAGCGAGTGGTCAAGCTCAAGGACATAAAAATCGAAACGCACCAATGGATTTTGAAAATTGAATTCTTTCGAGGTAAATCTTCTGGTTCGCGTTGAGTTCTCGATGAGTACGGTGTGGGAAAAAGTAGGGGTGAAATATTTGTTCGGTTGCTTACGGAACAACTTTGAATATAAAATCAGATTCGGTAAAGTGAACTTAGTTGATAAAGAATATCTCCTGATTGATATTCTATTTATAAGTCGAAATTGAAAAAAGGATTTGAAGTTGGTTCAAGCCAGCAAGCGGGAAACGCTTAGACAAAATGGCGTTTAAGTTTGCTTCAATGGATTAGAGGCGGATAGAAGGCTCAGTGAAGCAAAATCAGTGTTTTTGTAAATGGGAGATAGCAAAATGTGTTCAAAAATAAACTGACAACTGCCGGCAGCAAGACCAGAGGGCCAAAGTGAAGGGCTCAGACAAAACAGTTCATAAGGTGATACAATGAAAAAAAAAAGCAGTAATTGAAGTAGAAATCGCTGAGAGAAAAAGGTTTTTTTTTAAATAAAAAGTGCGGGAGTTTTATGAATGGTCGTTTGTTTTTCCGCGACCGCGTTTTTCTTCTGTGGTCTTTAAATTAAATTTTTGTTTTCCATTATTAAGATTTTTTTCGAAGTTAGTCATTGTAGTGATTAATTTACTTAAACATAACGAAAATTCTTAATGTTGGTGTGGATAATTTTCGGGGAAAACCGGTAATAGAATTCGAGTTCAATCCGTGCTTTTTTGTCGATTTGTGGAGTGAAGAAGATGTCTATTTAGATCCGGAAGGATTTTTTTATCGATTTGAATTAAAAACTCAAAAAAGTTATTTTGAATCAGTGATGAAGGTGGAGAAACTTTAGTGATTTTTTTTTAAGTTTATTATCTTTCTGACAAGGGAGATTATTTCCGGGTACAGTAGTAAAATAAGAGTGCCAGCGTCGAAGCTTTTTCCTGTAGATTGCTTGGATTTCTTCAAGGCGAAAGGAATCAACAAAGGAATAGAATCAGCTAAGTACCACTTGAACATTGATCGTTTTAAATTTCATTATATTAAATAATAAAATAGCTTAACTCTATTATTGGGACTAGTGGGGGGTTGGACAGGGCATCAAACGAGCGGAAAACTGATATACAATGGATTGTGGGTTCAAGCCAGCCGGAGTATCTCGGCAAATTTGGAATCTGGAATAGGTTTCTTAGGGACCTTTCCAGGTATCTTTATTTGTTTCGAACAGTTTGAAGTGAGTAAGATGAGTCAAACCTGTCCCAAGCCAGTGGTAACGGACCCCTTGGTTGTGATGCAATTATTGTTTGTGAGTTAAGCATGAACAATATTTGAATGTGTGATCGAGACTTCCCGTACCGCCTCGGGTCGAAAGACCTATCAGCCACTGGTGGGTTCAACTACATACATACATACATACATAAAAAGTGCGGGAGTTTTATTACAAGTGTCTAGAGTAGCTGAAAAAGGGAGAAGTAGGCGATGGCTTGGTGGTTTCGCACGTTTTTTTTCGCTCCGTCGCGGTGAAAATTAAATTTTTGAGTTTACGTTGTTTGTCATTGTGAAATTGTGTTTTTTTTTCTTGGGATGAGTTGATAAAGCATAGTGATCAATAATTGCTTATTTCAATGCATGTGCCCGACCCGAATCTCCGTTAATTTTATCCACTTCCACCAGTTGACATCGTTGAACGATCCGCTGCAAGAGGAAACACACTTCCTACTTCAACAAGTTGGTGAGTTCGTTCCATGATCCTTGATGTTTTAATCCGGGAGTTCTACATGAGAATTCTCAAAAAAGGGAAAATTCTTAAATACCGTTAATTGATTTATAAAGAGACGTGAGGTGATCTTTCACGTTTTGCGGGAAGCGCAGGTGAGTTTTTTTTTCTATTGCTACCAACTTTTTCATCTAAAGAAGTTCAATTTCGGAAACATTTTCGGGTTTAATTTTCGGGTTTATTTTTAAAACAAGTGGCTGGAAGCGAAGTGAGATGCGCATAAGAGTTTACATTTAATCGTCGTACAAATAAAAGGATTCATCAAATTATGTTGCGCCTTGAAACAGTTTGTTTATATGCTCGTTTTATAAATCATGTTCCAGGTTCAAAATTGGCAAATTCACCAAACTTTGCTCTGCTAAAGTTTACCCGTTGAGGAAATATCAATGAAATGCTAAGAATAGTTTGAATGTATGTAATTGAAAATTTCGCAAAGAATTGCTTACATTGAATGACGTATAGATAATAAAATCTCGAATATATTTTGCTTTGTAATTATTTTTATATTTTTTATAGGAATATTTTACACCAAATTCAGTACAAAATTGTGTTTTAAGATGAAGTTGAAATTTTTTTATATGGAAATAAGCTGCAAAACACGAAGAATATTTTCGGTTTTTAAACTTCAATCAGAGATTTAAAAAAAACTTCACATTACTCCAAAAATTGACAAAAATGACAAAAATGACAAAAATGACAAAAATGACAAAAATGACAAAAATGACAAAAATGACAAAAATGACAAAAATGACAAAAATGACAAAAATGACAAAAATGACAAAAATGACAAAAATGACAAAAATGACAAAAATGACAAAAATGACAAAAATGACAAAAATGACAAAAATGACAAAAATGACAAAAATGACAAAAATGACAAAAATGACAAAAATGACAAAAATGACAAAAATGACAAAAATGACAAAAATGACAAAAATGACAAAAATGACAAAAATGACAAAAATGACAAAAATGACAAAAATGACAAAAATGACAAAAATGACAAAAATGACAAAAATGACAAAAATGACAAAAATGACAAAAATGACAAAAATGACAAAAATGACAAAAATGACAAAAATGACAAAAATGACAAAAATGACAAAAATGACAAAAATGACAAAAATGACAAAAATGACAAAAATGACAAAAATGACAAAAATGACAAAAATGACAAAAATGACAAAAATGACAAAAATGACAAAAATGACAAAAATGACAAAAATGACAAAAATGACAAAAATGACAAAAATGACAAAAATGACAAAAATGACAAAAATGACAAAAATGACAAAAATGACAAAAATGACAAAAATGACAAAAATGACAAAAATGACAAAAATGACAAAAATGACAAAAATGACAAAAATGACAAAAATGACAAAAATGACAAAAATGACAAAAATGACAAAAATGACAAAAATGACAAAAATGACAAAAATGACAAAAATGACAAAAATGACAAAAATGACAAAAATGACAAAAATGACAAAAATGACAAAAATGACAAAAATGACAAAAATGACAAAAATGACAAAAATGACAAAAATGACAAAAATGACAAAAATGACAAAAATGACAAAAATGACAAAAATGACAAAAATGACAAAAATGACAAAAATGACAAAAATGACAAAAATGACAAAAATGACAAAAATGACAAAAATGACAAAAATGACAAAAATGACAAAAATGACAAAAATGACAAAAATGACAAAAATGACAAAAATGACAAAAATGACAAAAATGACAAAAATGACAAAAATGACAAAAATGACAAAAATGACAAAAATGACAAAAATGACAAAAATGACAAAAATGACAAAAATGACAAAAATGACAAAAATGACAAAAATGACAAAAATGACAAAAATGACAAAAATGACAAAAATGACAAAAATGACAAAAATGACAAAAATGACAAAAATGACAAAAATGACAAAAATGACAAAAATGACAAAAATGACAAAAATGACAAAAATGACAAAAATGACAAAAATGACAAAAATGACAAAAATGACAAAAATGACAAAAATGACAAAAATGACAAAAATGACAAAAATGACAAAAATGACAAAAATGACAAAAATGACAAAAATGACAAAAATGACAAAAATGACAAAAATGACAAAAATGACAAAAATGACAAAAATGACAAAAATGACAAAAATGACAAAAATGACAAAAATGACAAAAATGACAAAAATGACAAAAATGACAAAAATGACAAAAATGACAAAAATGACAAAAATGACAAAAATGACAAAAATGACAAAAATGACAAAAATGACAAAAATGACAAAAATGACAAAAATGACAAAAATGACAAAAATGACAAAAATGACAAAAATGACAAAAATGACAAAAATGACAAAAATGACAAAAATGACAAAAATGACAAAAATGACAAAAATGACAAAAATGACAAAAATGACAAAAATGACAAAAATGACAAAAATGACAAAAATGACAAAAATGACAAAAATGACAAAAATGACAAAAATGACAAAAATGACAAAAATGACAAAAATGACAAAAATGACAAAAATGACAAAAATGACAAAAATGACAAAAATGACAAAAATGACAAAAATGACAAAAATGACAAAAATGACAAAAATGACAAAAATGACAAAAATGACAAAAATGACAAAAATGACAAAAATGACAAAAATGACAAAAATGACAAAAATGACAAAAATGACAAAAATGACAAAAATGACAAAAATGACAAAAATGACAAAAATGACAAAAATGACAAAAATGACAAAAATGACAAAAATGACAAAAATGACAAAAATGACAAAAATGACAAAAATGACAAAAATGACAAAAATGACAAAAATGACAAAAATGACAAAAATGACAAAAATGACAAAAATGACAAAAATGACAAAAATGACAAAAATGACAAAAATGACAAAAATGACAAAAATGACAAAAATGACAAAAATGACAAAAATGACAAAAATGACAAAAATGACAAAAAAGACAAAAATGACAAAAATGACAAAAATGACAAAAATGACAAAAATGACAAAAATGACAAAAATGACAAAAATGACAAAAATGGCAAAAATGACAAAAATGACAAAAATGACAAAAATGACAAAAATGACAAAAATGACAAAAATGACAAAAATGACAAAAATGACAAAAATGACAAAAATGACAAAAATGACAAAAGTGACAAAAATGTCAAAAATGTCAAAAATGACAAAAATGACAAAAATGACAAAAATGACAAAAATGACAAAAATGACAAAAATGACAAAAATGACGAAAATGACGAAAATGACAAAAATGACGAAAATGACGAAAATGACGAAAATGACAAAAATGACAAAAATGACAAAAATGACAAAAATGACAAAAATGACGAAAATGACGAAAATGACAAAAATGACGAAAATGACGAAAATGACACAAATGACGAAAATGATAAAAATGACAAAAATGACAAAACTTACTAAAATGACAAAAATGACAAAAATGACAAAAATTACAAAAATGACAAAAATGACAAAAATGACAAAAATGACAAAAATGACAAAAATGACAAAAATGACAAAAATGGCAAAAATGACAAAAATGACAAAAATGGCAAGAATGACAAAAATGACAAAAATTACAAAAATGACAAAAATGACAAAAATGACAAAAATGACAAAAATGACAAAAATGACGAAAATGACGAAAGTGACAAAAATGACAAAAATGACAAAAATGACGAAAATGACGAAAATGAAAAAAATAACAAAAATGACAAAAATGACAAAAATGACAAAAATGACAAAAATGACAAAAATGACAAAAGTGACAAAAATGACAAAAATGACAAAAATGTCAAAAATGTCAAAAATGACAAAAATGACAAAAATGACAAAAATGACAAAAATGACAAAAATGACAAAAATGACAAAAATGACAAAAATGACAAAAATGACAAAAATGACAAAAATGACAAAAATGACAAAAATGACAAAAATGACGAAAATGACAAAAATGACAAAAATGACGAAAATGACGAAAATGACAAAAATGACAAAAATGACAAAAATGACAAAAATGACAAAAATGACAAAAATGACAAAAATGACAAAAATGACGAAAATGACGAAAATGACAAAAATGACGAAAATGACGAAAATGACAAAAATGACAAAAATGATAAAAATGACAAAAATGACAAAACTTACTAAAATGACAAAAATGACAAAAATGACAAAAATGGCGAAAATGACAATTTTTTTTCAAAAAGTGGCTCCAGAGGAAGAATGATCAATTTTCATATTTATTTATATTTTTTTTAATTCAAAGATTCAAAGAAAACAGGTTAAGTTATTATCTACATGTAATAATTAATTGATTTTCATTATGTTTTTATTTTTAATCAACTTCTCCTACAGAAGTTTCATCTGAAATTGAATTTTTTATTTTGGATCTGCAAATCGATTCCTGTTTCAGATGCTAGATTTTAAATTCTTATTCAATTAAAATGCACATTACAATACGCAGTTTCTTCAATTTGTTTTCAACCAGTCGATAATAATGGGAAAACTTAAAAAAAAGTAGTGGCTCCAGAGAGCGAAGAATGCATTTTTAACTCTCTTTTTATCAGTTCGATACTTTACTAATACAAAGTAAAAATAATACGACTTTGCCACCATCCTCAAGCCCGATCATCATTGATGAGCCCGATAGGAGTTGATTTCTGATTTTATTTCTCCACTCCCGCCGAAGGCTGAAGGCTGTGATGATGGAATTATGAGCACTTCAAAGCGAATCAAAAGCAGTGATTTGTGGCCAGATTAACGACCTATCATCAAAATTTGTCGCCGGCCATTATTACTGTCGCTGCCAGTTGAATCATGATGGTGAGTAGCAGTAAAATTATCAAAATTTAACAGTATTTTCTGTTTAACCAACGACCATCGGCTTCGGGTTTACGAATAAAATACTTTTCTGAGGTTGGGGGAATGCTTTTATGCTTCCTCCCCCCGCGGTGGAATCGTATCATAATAATTGAACACAACGACACCTTATAACGAGTTTTTTCAGTGTTATTAAGCCCGTAAAAAATGGTGAAAGCCTCCCGTTTTGGAGAATTCCTCCATCCCACCCCGGCAACATCCCCAGTAGGCATTCACAGGGAGACTGAAATAAGCTGTTGCTGATGGCTGTTTGTTTGTCGGGTTTGTCGTCGTCGGAAAATGGAATTGGTGGCCAAATTAAAATCATTTTCATTACTGCCTTGCAGGAAGTTTATATCGGATGGGGAGAATCGAGGGACACATGTAAGCCTGCATGTAAATTTAGTATCATAATGTAGCCGAGCTTTTATGAACGTGTAGGAATGCGTGTTCGAGTGAACTGAGGATGGATTTTTTCTACAAGCAACTTTTAACCAATCGTCGAAAAATGGAATCAGTCTGGTGATAAAGTTGAGAAATGAGATTTTTTTTTTATAAAAACAACGCAAGTTATTTTCAGAATCAAATTTTTAGTTTCAGTTTAGTCGAAATGGGTTTTCGGATTTAAAAATCTCAATCGTATTTCATGTGAAACATTCAAATTGCTCAGAGTTTATTTTCATTTCGAGTTCAATTACAGAGCTGCTAGCCATTGACATAAATTATTCGGTCAATTAAATTGAATTAGGAACCCACTCGATCAGTATCGCTGGCTCTAGTCAGGCAGCTGGCATTTCAATGGAATAGCGCAATTGCATGCAACCACGCGACCAAATGTGATAATTGAATTATTTCAATGAACTAACTTCGGAGAACTGAAACTTGGTTGGTTCTAAACCTACTTCATACTAATATAATTCTATAATTTCCAAGTTTCAAGTTTGCAATCATTAAAGAATTGAAAACCCAGTCCCAGCATTTTTACATTCCAGATCCATCGCCAGAACTTTGTGCCCGCCTTTATGGTTCAGTTCCAGTTTTGCGGGAACCTTTATAGCTCGATGAAATCCTTACTTTATAAATTGTTCTCTTGATTGGATCGTACGCAGATTTGGTCGCGAAAAATGCTTCCGAAAACTCACCAAAGTCAAACTTTGTTCAACAGCCGTTTCGCATCATTAATCACGAGCCAATTTGATGAGCGGCAGGGAACGTCTCATTTCTGAGCCAGGAAATTTACGGCCTACACCTAAATGGTAAATCAATACGTAAACAAGTAACGAAGTGAAATTGATAACAGTTGGAAAACTTATTTCCATAAATTGGAGGAAAAGATTTAGTCTTCTCAGAAAAGTTGTTGGTATTAAAAACCGAAGTCAAACTAATGAAACTCATCAACTGAAAATAATTTGATCAAAATTTTAATTCTAATTTCTGTGTTGAGCAGCCATCTAAAACTACATCAATCCAAGTTCTTCGAATAGATATAACATCGCTCAAAGTTCTATGGAATTTCCAACAAAACAAACCCAACCCAAAAGTTAAGCTGACTTTAACGTATTCCCAACACAACCACACACTGTAATACCGGGCTTTGGGACCGTTTCATAGTTTTATGGGAAACAAATCGAACCAATATACAATCCCACATTTATTAGGTTTTTCCCTCGCCATTTTGGGGAGGAACACACACACAGCAACAACAACAGGACAACGGTGAAATTACGTCCACATGGTGTGGATGCAATTTTCTGTGCTGGACCGAAATCAGATTTCAATATCACCATCGTAAAAATGAACCTTATTTGGGGGCCGGAAACGAACGCTGGGCTGAGCCTAGCTAGGGGCCAGTTGGCAACAAGTGTGATTTTCTCGTTTGATTTCCTTTTTGCTTGAGATTACTTCAATAACTACCAACAGCAAAAAGGAACAAGCAGCAGCAATGAGCAATAAAGAAAACTATCATACATTTCGTAACAAATTTGGTAAAGTTAGGTTTGCCCAATAAGTTTGCTCAATAAATTTTAAGATTTGAAGACAAAAACACAATTATATATTCTGCAATACATTCAATAAATCGTTTTAATATCCTTGATAATCGTTACATTTGAGCCAAAGAGATTTCAACCTAAGATTCATAGCAGAAAATGTAGTTTCTTCCATAAGATAACGAATTTCCAGTTTGATTTGAATTCTCTTCATGTAAACAATCAAAAAGGAATAGAATTAATATCTTTTTTCATCCATTTACTATTCATTTCATCTTGGCCGGGCCCACTGTGTAGTGTTGGACGCAGAGACGACTGGAATCAGAAGAGGAAGAAACAGTACCATAAGTACAACAGTACCATACGTTTCCATATGAATGAAACAGCGAATTATTATCGCCAATAAATTCCAATAAATTCATTTCTATTTAAGAAAAATTTCCACATCACAAAAAAAAACGCGTGTTTGTTGACGCTTCAGCACACCCCTACTCTTCCCAAAAGGGAATAGAATTAATTTCATTCAAAACCTATACTCAAAAAAAAAAATACAACACTGTATGAGTAACTTTTGAGTGCATGGAGAGAAATTGTTTATAAATTTTCCGTTGAATAACTAAAAAATGTAATTTTTATATATGCAAAATTCAATGACAATCTTTCAAGTGGTTTTTGATATGAAGAGTGCTTCGACCAACCTTTTTGGACGCACGTAGCAACCTCTCCTTTTCTACATCATGACCTTTTTTTATTACCTTTCCCTTTTTTTCCTGGTGCTTGTCTTAGAGAAATAATCTGAGTTGTCCATTTGATTGAAGTTATGACAAGTATACCAAATTGTCCTTCTTTGGCACAAAAATATCATCGTTGATTTGTTATCACTCCTCTACAGGTTTCACGTAATGACGCCACGACACTTTCAACCAAAACATAAGTTTCTCAGTAAAACTTTTCATGATATTTTTACAAAGGCTAGGTCATTTTTGTTGTTGTTACGATGATAGTTGTTTTTGACCATCTTTATAACATTCGCGACTTTATATCAACGTTGCAGTACATAATTGGTTTATCGAGCGCGTGATATGAAAGAATCCAAGCAATCGAGAATGCTATGCGTATCTTAGCAACCACCATCGTTCGCATTGCTCCGATCCTAGTAATCACAACACAATCTGCGCACAACAGCAAGCGTGGTACTCTTTCGTGCGCTGGTGGTCAGCAAAGGCAGACGTGTGTCATTTGTGCTGGCGTGTCGGGAGATTCTTCAGTACCGGATTCACACATTGGCAATCCTGTCAAGCCTCTGAATGTTTCACCCTCCACGCAGTGAAAAAAACTTAAAGATGGCGTTCATACAGTACTTAATTTGTAAAGCGCGATAAGTGATTAATATAATTGTGTAGTGGTTTTAGAAAAAAAAGTAGACCGGAATTTTCGACGTTTCGTTGATGTTAATCGATTGGGAGTTTGGAAGACGTTTGTGTGGGCTGGCTAACGGTAGACAATGTGCAACTCGAGACCCCATACACTCAACCTTCGGGTAGTGGTCATATCACCTCTTGTCTTACAACTCCGATTCTCTACCTCCCGTGGTGCTAGCTGGGGTACGAGCAACTTTAGCGGAGATCGAGTACTCAACCCCGGTGGATGCTTTGGTCTCATGTTCGGGACCCAAAACAGCAACATCACGACGGTCCTCCTACGAGATAGTGGGGTTAGCTGCGGGCCTTGCGAGCCCGTGACTATAAAAAAACATAAGAAACGAACAACGAAAAACCAATTTTGGAAGGAAATTGGACTAGCGATTGGAAACATGGAACAAGAAACTGCCAATCTTTAAATTTCGTGGAGTAGTGCCTACGTGCTCTCCAACGAATTGAAGAGCCGCAAATTCGACATCGTAGCGCTGCAGGAGGTATGCTGAGAGAGCTCCACGGTACGAACGTACCCAGATGGTCTAATAGAGCTGCGGCGAAACACACGAGCTTGGAACAGCTTGTTTAGTGATGGGAAAGATGCAAACCACGAAACCACGAACGGTTGAGAATCAAGGGCCGGTTCTTCAACAACAGCATCATCAACATGCACAGCCCTCACCTCGGCAGTACCGGTGACGACAAAGACGAATTCTACGCGCAGTTAGATTTGAATGCTCAGGTCGGCCAGGAGGAGGAATTCAAACCGAAAATTGGAAGGTTCAGCGCGCACCAGCTGACCAACGAAAACGGCCTCAGATTAATAGATTTCGCCGCCTCCAACACAAGTACACCTGGAGATCACCGTAACATGTCGCGGCAGACTACGCGTAATCGCTCGAAGCAGCGCTGCCGGCAGAGGGCGAGCTTGACGAATCCCCTCTCGAGGACTGTTGGGGTTCTATCAGGACAGCCATCAACAGTGCCGCGGAGAACGTCATCGGTCATGTGGAACGAACTCGAAGGAAAAATTGGTTCGACGAGGAGTGTAGAAGGGTAATGGACGAAGAAGTTCCGCGCGGGCGGAAGTAATGCAATGAGGCACCCGTCGAAATGTGGCAAATCTCGACAGCGGAAGAGGCAGCGAGTCCGAATTTTCCAGGAGAAAAAGCGCCGCCTGGACGAGGAGGAGCTCGAGGAGCTGGAGCAGCTGCACCATTCCCAAGAATCACGAAAGTTCTATCAGAAACTCAACGCATCCCGCAAAGGCTTCGTGCCGCAAGCCGAAATGTGCCGGGATAAGGACGAGGGCATCCTGTTGGAGGTGATCAAAAAAAAAGGAAATAGCACTTCGATGAACACTTGAACGGCGCACATACAGGAGATCATGACGGTGGGGGAAGGTACATCGCCGGCATAGCTAACGACGTAGAGGAGCCACTCCCAACGATGAGTGAAGTTAAGGAAGCCATTCGCCAGCTGAATAGAAACAAGTCGACTTCGAAGGATGTCACCGCAGCTGAACTCATCAAAGTAGGCACGGACAAGTTGGCCGATTGCCAACACCGGTTGGTGTTCAGGATTTTGGACATAGAACAGCTACCGGAGGGAGTTATATGCCCCATCTACAGGAAGGCCAACAAATTGAACTGTGAGAACTATCAAGCGATCCTAAATGTCCTAGATGTCCTAAATACCGCCTAAAAAGTGCTGTCCAGAATCCTTCTCCACCGCCTAACGCCACAAGCAAACAGATTCTTGGAAAGTCATCAGGCCGGCTTCATGGAGGGACGGTCAACGACGGACCAGTTCTTCACATTACAGACGAAGTACATGCTGGCCTGCGGATCCGGAACCGACCGAACCCGTTTGTCCAGTAATAACAAGGTCACGATCGACGGCGACGAGCTGGAGATAGTCGAAGACTTTGTCTATCTCGGCTCACTGGTGACCGCAGACAATGACACCAGCCGTGAGATCCGACGGTGAATTATCAGCGGAAGTCGTGCCTACTATGGACTCCACAAGCAACTGCGGTCGAGAAGACTTAGCCCTCGCACGAAGTGTAACCTGTATATGACGCTCATTAGACCCGGTTGTCCTCTACGGGCATGAGACATGGATATTGCTCGAGGAGGACCTGCGTACACTCGGAGTATTCGAGCGATGAGTGTTAAGAACCATCTTTGGCGGCGTATAGGAGAACGGAGTGTGTAGGCGAAGGATGAACCACGAGCTCGCGCGACTCTACGGCGAACCCAGAATCCAGAAGGTGGTGAAGGCTGATATAATAGCTGATTTAAAAATCAGCTGCAGTTAACGGGAGTTGTTTGAAAAATTGTGTTTTTTTGCGGAAACTAGCAAATTTCGAACAGTAAATATGGCAAAATCGGGTAAAAAAATCTTTGATTTACTGGTCCTGATGGTTTTTGCATAGGCACATTTAGTTTTTATGTAATGTTGTAATAAAAACATTTGTGACTTTTTAGGATTCAATCCAAGGCGAAGCTGTTCCGATAGAAATCGAAATGGTGGATGTGCTTGACTACGTTGGAGAGATTCTGTCCGGCCAATCCGAGAAGGGTCCGCTGTTTTTGAAGCCAATCACGTACTTTTAATCGGTTACAGTGAGAAAACGGATGAATTTGTAAAGCTGACAGGATATGTTACATAAACATCACATCCAAACGCAGTGCCTCTTCGCATTTAGCTTAAACTCACACACTCCATTTCTTCATGGATTTTAAGCTGTAGTTGCAAAACCGGAACAGGAAAGTTAGTAATAGTTTGTATCAACTTCTCAAAGATGAACTTTATTAAGAATCTACGATTTAAAAAATATTAGTTTTATAGTTTAATTGTTTTGGGAATTTAAAACTTTACATTGTACATTTTTAAAGATTTGTGTTGAAGAGTAATTATGCTCATGATAACATAACATTTAAATTAAATTTATTAACGGTTTTTTTGGCAGTTGGATTAGTCTGAAGACTGTTGTCAACTGCTCATGCCAGTGCTTTTACAGATGTGTACGTGAAAACACTTTTCCTTTGCTTTCTTCCGGGGGATGCTCTGGGTTGCCGGCTAGTGTCTACATTTCACACTTCTATTTTGCTACATGGAATAAGGTTGGATAGGATAGGATAATGGAAGGGTATAAGGATTGCAAAGCTCAATAATAATAACAATGAAAGTCTTTACATATATGATACCCATTATATCGTCCACAACACTCAAATCGCTGAAATCTAGCGTATATTGAAGGATCTTAAAATTTTTTATTATTTTGTTTTTATATAATTATTTTTAATTTTCCATCGAAATGCAGGCTAAAAATTCTTGTTAATTTTGCTTTTAGTCTGTAAAATTTAAAATTTTGCACCCGGTTTGAAATCGCAGATCAGTTGTCTTGGGAAACGAATGGGGAAAAATTCCGGAACCAACTCTTTATCTACACTAAGCACACGCCAAACTTGCTACATTTGTTGAAATTTCGGGAATCAAAATGTATTGAACAAACCCTAAGGAAGGTGGTGTCCATGTCGAAGCCAATTTGGAGCACTTGTTTTTATTTTTCAAATTCTCGATTGTTGTTGAGATAGCAAAATAATTAACGCTTTCTATCACACACGCAACATTCTGTTAAAGTTTTCCGACCGTTTGTCGATGCAGCAGTTAGTTTAATGTCCAGAAACGATGTTTTCTTCAAAACTCGGCGCGAATCTTCAACGGTGTTTTGATGGGTTTATTTCTAGGCACTGCTTTAAATGTAAACAAAAAACTTACGGTTTATAAAATCTTTATCTTTGAAATGCTTTGACCAATTTTTTTCCAAATGGTTCCTTGAAAATTCCAAAAAAATACTCCACTTAACGATCGCATAGCTTCCCAAAGACGGCACAGGAAACATCCTTAATCCAGGTAAGCTTTCTACGCTATTGCTTGTTGGCTCCACACAGCTGTTTCCGGAAAACTATACATAAGCGATCAACAGACGGGCTTTGAACGTATGAAAGATTGTGTAGAACACATTTTCTTACCATTTTCTCCAATCTAATCTGGATAAATCTTACTTCAAAAACCAAAAAATCAAAATTTTCCGTTTTGTTTTGGAAAAATAGCACGCGAAATGACATTTCAATCCATGATATCATCATTTTGATCGAAGTGCCCTCTGAACGTCGTTTGGAGCTGCAAATCGCCAATGGGCGCGGATCGGAAGACTGATGTGAAAAGCGGATCGGGAGACCACTTGGTGGTGAAAAGTAATAGTGTTTTCTTTTATTACCAGTGGTAACCTAGTTATCCACGAGTTTTGCCCGAACTGCTGTTTTTGTGTTCGTTTATTAATTCAGAAGTCCACTAGTTTTGCCCGAGGTTTGAACCTCAAGCAGGCGGTTGCAACCCGTAGAAGTTGTCAGTGTTGGGGGTAAGCATAAGGTTGACTATAGCAACCATATATTTGCATCGTCCCGGGTGACGATTCTGTTTGTTTATTCGGAGAAAGTTTTGCCCCGCGCAAGTGGAGAAAAACGAAAACGGCATAAGAATGGATCGAGAGACCGCTGGAAAATGAGAAAGGAAAGTGGATCGGGAGACCGCTTCGTAATGTGGAAAATTGAAGTGGATCGGGAGACCGCTGGGAAGTGTAAAAAGTTGCAGTGGATCTGGAGCAAGGTTGCCGAAAATAATTGTGAGTTTTCGCGAAAAAAAAATCCAGACGTTCTGTGATTTTAACCAAAATTCTGTGATAGTTTTCTGTGCTGGGTACGGCATGATTTTCTTCGAAAAGTCATGAAGAAATGATTTTATTTTAAATTTCACTAAAGATAATCAATTAACATTACCAATCTTCGCATGTTTTTCTAAAACGAAGTTAGAAATCCAAAATTTATGTTAACATAACAATTGTTATTTTGGAAATACTTACAATGATTAAAAAATCTGTGAAATCTGTGAATATTTTCAAAATCACAGATTTTGTGATGAAATTTTGCTCAAAATTCTGTGAAATTATAGATTTTTCTGTGATGTCGGCAACATTTATCGGGAAACCGATTGGTAACGTGAAAAGTTGAAGCGAATCGGGAGACCACTGAGAAATATGAAAAAGTTGCAGCGGATCGGGAGACCGCTTGGTAATGAAAAGATTGGAGAAGTTCGGAAAACCGTTGGAAAATATGAAAAGTTAGAGCGGATCGAGAGACTACTATGAAATTTCAAGAAAAAAAAAGTGGATCGAAAGACCACTAGGAAAGATAAAGTGAAAAATAAGAAAGTGGATCGGGAGAACGCTAGATAACCTTAAAAAAGAAAAGCGGATCGGAAAAGATGAGGAAAAGGAAAGCGGATCAAGAGCTGAAGTTAGAGGCTATACATTGCACATAAGGATATATTTGCAACTTTTTTCAAGATCATGACCTTAAAAAATGTAAAAAAGTGATTTAAAATCGTACTTTTCAATCAATTGGTTGAGTCACACCAGACAAAAATGAAGTTAAGAAGATCGATAGCAAATTCTAGAGAATAGATTAGATGGAAATTGATGTTGAAAAACATGCTTAAAACTTCGCCTTGTCTCCCGGTAGGACTTGAACCCACATCTTGCGCCTTTCCTGGGCTCATGTTTTAACAAATATGTACAGCATTGTACCCTCACTGCAATACATGATCATAATTCAAAAATGGTAGAGTTTTTGTTAATCCAAAATTTTTGAAAAAATACAAAGTCATAACGAGATATGTACCTATTTATGTTGTTTATTTTCATTGGATGCGGAAATCCTATTGACAAGCTCACTGACGTGAAAAAAATCTGATGAATCGGGATACACAATACACTTTGGAGAGTGATTCGAGAAAGTTTCCCGGAAATAAAGGAAAAAAAATCGCCCAAAACTCCTTAGAAGTTTTCCTTTTGTTCGGGTTTAAGGGATCATTTTTATTCCTTCGACTGTATCCGTGTTGTCAACCCAAGGCAGAAAGTTTTTTTTATTAATGATTTAATTTTTGTGTCCCCTCCCTCACGCGTTGACCAAAAACCTGACCCTAATTCAATAGATGGACCGGATCATCTTTTCAGTTGACTTTTTTTCTCGCTTTCTTTTTCTTTCAATTTTTTATTGTGATGGATATTGTCCCAAATGACCGTCTCCGGCCGGTGGATGACGGAAATTTGTCCGATGAGTTATTGTGATTTACTGTACTGGAACATTTGCTGATGATGATTATGATGATGATGGGCTGGGTAGTTGATGGGTAATTTTTTCCCATCCATTGACGATTATCTGAATTAAAAAAATTAAAAGTCTTATGATCTTTTTTACTTTAATCTGGATTGAATGAATTGATTCAAATTTCTGGATAGTAAATTTGGGAAAAATGACTTACCTAGCCCGATCCTTCGTCCATTATCCAAATTTATCGCACCCCAGATGAATGTCAATGTATGGCACAAAAAGTTCAGGTTCAGTTGGGTAGAGGTATAAAAAGTTGCAAATTGTTCCCAACATTTGCATAACAATCTCATCAATAGTCACTTCGGGGTAGATCTTTCCTTTTTCGTTGCTCTTTCACATTTGATAGATTATTCACAAAAAAAGGGAAACGGTCTCTTTGAGCTATTATTCCTCCAGGGAACTCGACGACTGACTTTTCCATTCTTTGCTGATGGGTTTTGATGCTTTTTTTCATGAATAATCCTATAATTGTTAATCGAGCTTTGAATGTAAAATGTAAAAAAATATCATAAATTTATATTAGCATATGGTATCTACGTAATGCTCATAATCCTTTCAAAAACTTTTTCATGCACAATCACCGACCAGACCAATAAGCCGGGGGTAAATTATGAGGGTTTACCACGAAATTACACTTTTGCCGTCTGCTGTTGTTCATTATTGGGTAGAGGAAATTTCCAACGCTCTCTGGTTTCGCAAATGATTAAATCCAATTTGGATTCAATGAAAAAGTGGTCGAAAAAAACCTTTTGTCGAAATCTGCAATCGAGTTTTCGAACTTGTGATAGTTATCTGTATATCACGTTTCAAAATTATCCAATGAATCAGGCATAGTGAAGTTTTCTGACTCGATATTGAATCATATTAAATTACTGTGAAAATAATTACAAAACCTGGAAATGGGGCACGAAATGGTTGAGGTTTTCACTGGATGGCAACTAACCAGAAAATCAACCTGCCTACAATACACAAATACGCACATTTCTGCCATCCCTCATTGATTAAATTACATTGGTAAAATTAGGTCAGCTTCTCCTTCACTTTGTTGGGGAATCGGTATAATTTTCATCTATTTTCATCTCTTTTTCATCTATTTACCTACTTTTTTGCGCTCAGTTAATGAAATTTGAAAGGCCTATAAGGCCATATAAGACAGTAAGGCCAATTTGACAAAATTGTTAAAAATTAAAAAAAAATGACAAAAATGACAAAAACGATAAAAAAAAGAAAAAAAAAATACAAAACTGACAAAAATAACAAAAATGACAAAAAATGACAAAAATGACAAAAATGACAAAATTGACAAAAATGACAAAAATGACAAAAATGACAAAAATGACAAAAATGACAAAAATGACAAAAATGACAAAAATGACAAAAATGACAAAAATGACAAAAATGACAAAAATGACAAAAATGACAAAAATGACAAAAATGACAAAAATGACAAAAATGACAAAAATGACAAAAATGACAAAAATGACAAAAATGACAAAAATGACAAAAATGACAAAAATGACAAAAATGACAAAAATGACAAAAATGACAAAAATGACAAAAATGACAAAAATGACAAAAATGACAAAAATGACAAAAATGACAAAAATGACAAAAATGACAAAAATGACAAAAATGACAAAAATGACAAAAATGACAAAAATGACAAAAATGACAAAAATGACAAAAATGACAAAAATGAAAAAAGTGACAAAAATGACAAAAAACTACAAAAGTGACAAAAATGACAAAAATGACAAAAATGACAAAAATGACAAAAATGTCAAAAATGACAAAAATGACAAAAATGACAAAAATGACATAAATGACAAAAATGACATAACTGACAAAAATGACAAAACTGACAAAAATGACAAAAATAACAAAAATGACAAAAATGACAAAAATGACAAAAATGACAAAAATGACAAAAATGACAAAAATGACAAAAATGACAAAAATGACAAAAATGACAAAAATGACAAAAATGACAAAAATGACAAAAATGACAAAAATGACAAAAATGACAAAAATGACAAAAATGACAAAAATGACAAAAATGATAAAAATGACAAAAATGACAAAAATGACAAAAATGACAAAAATGACAAAAATGACAAAAATGACAAAAATGACAAAAATGACAAAAATGACAAAAATGACAAAAATGACAAAAATGACAAAAATGACAAAAATGACAAAAATGACAAAAATGACAAAAATGACAAAAATGACAAAAATGACAAAAATGACAAAAATGACAAAAATGACAAAAATGACAAAAATGACAAAAATGACAAAAATGACAAAAATGACAAAAATGACAAAAATGACAAAAATGACAAAAATGACAAAAATGACAAAAATGACAAAAATGACAAAAATGACAAAAATGACAAAAATGACAAAAATGACAAAAATGACAAAAATGACAAAAATGACAAAAATGACAAAAATGACAAAAATGACAAAAAATGACAAAAATGACAAAAATGACAAAAATGACAAAAATAACAAAAATGACAAAAATGACAAAAATGACAAAAATGACAAAAATGACAAAAATGACAAAAATGACAAAAATGACAAAAATGACAAAAATGACAAAAATGACAAAAATGAGAAAATTGACAAAAATGACAAAAATGACAAAAATGACAAAAATGAAAAAAAATGACAAAAATGACAAAAATGACAAAAATGACAAAAATGACAAAAATGACAAAAATGACAAAAATGACAAAAATGACAAAAATGACAAAAATGACAAAAATGACAAAAATGACAAAAATGACAAAAATGACAAAAATAACAAAAATGACAAAAATGACAAAAATGACAAAAATGACAAAAATGACAAAAATGACGAAAATGATAAAAATGACAAAAATGACAAAAATGACAAAAATGACAAAAATGACAAAAATGACAAAAATGACAAAAATGACAAAAATGACAAAAATGACAAAAATGACAAAAATGACAAAAATGACAAAAATGACAAAAATGACAAAAATGACAAAAATGACAAAAATGACAAAAATGACAAAAATGACAAAAATGACGAAAATGACAAAAATGACAAAAATGACAAAAATGACAAAAAATGACAAAAATGACAAAAATGACAAAAATGACAAAAATGACAAAAAATGACAAAAATGACAAAAATGACAAAAATGACAAAAATGACAAAAATGACAAAAATGACAAAAATGACAAAAATGACAAAAATGGCAAAAATGGCAAAAATGACAAAAATGACAAAAATGACAAAAATGACAAAAATGACAAAAATGACAAAAATGACAAAAATGACAAAAATGACAAAAGTGACAAAAATGACAAAAATGACAAAAATGACAAAAATGACAAAAATGACAAAAATGACAAAAATGACAAAAATGACAAAAATGACAAAAATGACAAAAATGACAAAAATGACAAAAATGACAAAAATGACAAAAATGACAAAAATGACAAAAATGACAAAAATGACAAAAATGACAAAAATGACAAAAATGACAAAAATGACAAAAATGACAAAAATGACAAAAATGACAAAAATGACAAAAATGACAAAAATGACAAAAATGACAAAAATGACAAAAATGACAAAAATGACAAAAATGACAAAAATGACAAAAATGACAAAAATGACAAAAATGACAAAAATGACAAAAATGACAAAAATGACAAAAATGACAAAAATGACAAAAATGACAAAAATGACAAAAATGACAAAAATGACAAAAATGACAAAAATGACAAAAATGACAAAAATGACAAAAATGACAAAAATGACAAAAATGACAAAAATGACAAAAATGACAAAAATGACAAAAATGACAAAAATGACAAAAATGACAAAAATGACAAAAATGACAAAAAATGACAAAAATGACAAAAATGACAAAAATGACAAAAATGACAAAAATGACAAAAATGACAAAAATGACAAAAATGACAAAAATGACAAAAATGGCAAAAATGGCAAAAATGACAAATATGACAAAAATGACAAAAATGACAAAAATTTTAAAATGACAAAAAAATGACAAAAATGATAAAAATGACAAAAAGACAAAAATGACAAAAATGACAAAAATGACAAAAAAGACAAAAATGACAAAAATGACAAAAATGACAAAAATGACAAAAATGACAAAAATGACAAAAATGACAAAAATGACAAAAATGACAAAAATGACAAAAATGACAAAAATGACAAAAATGACAAAAATGACAAAAATGACAAAAATGACAAAAATGACAAAAATGACAAAAATGACAAAAATGACAAAAATGACAAAAATGACAAAAATGACAAAAATTACAAAAATGACAAAAATGACAAAAATGACAAAAATGACAAAAATGACAAAAATGACAAAAATGACAAAAATGACAAAAAATGACAAAAATGACAAAAATGACAAAAATGACAAAAATGACAAAAATGACAAAAATGACAAAAATGACAAAAATGACAAAAATGACAAAAAAGACAAAAATGACAAAAATGACAAAAATGACAAAAAAGACAAAGTTGACAAAATTGACAAAATTGACAAAAATGACATAAATGACAAAAATGACATAAATGACATAAATGACAAAAATGACAAAAATGACAAAAATGACATAAATGACAGAAATGACAAAAATGACAAAAAAAAAACAAAAATGACAAAAATGACAAAAATGACAAAAATGACAAAAATGACAAAAATGACAAAAATGACAAAAATGACAAAAATGACAAAAACGACAAAAACGACAAAAACGACAAAAATGATAAAAATGATAATGACAAAAGGACCATATTAAAAAAAACAAATTGACAAAGTTTACAAAATTTATACAATTCTGATTCTAAATTTTGAAACATGGACTTACTTTTTAAGCTTGGAAATGACATATTAAAGGGTAATTTTTTCAAACATTATTTATTTGCATTCCTTTTCCGGATTTTTGCATCGCTTGACTGTTTTCGGCTTATGCTTTCCATCGCTCCCGTTCTCGAATCAGCTTAATCTAGTACAAATAATATCTTACAGATGGCTCAAAGGGTGCACGCACAAATAAGTGTTTCGTATCGTTTTCTCTTTATTAGTTTTTGCTTCCAGTATCAGCGACGTTCTTGAAATTTTTTTGCACCTTACTTTTTTTTATTTCCTACAACAACAACAACATATTTATATAGAGCGTAATAGCCGTTTTCAGGGAGTAAATTTTAGCTTAAGTATCACTGAAAAATTTGTCAACAAAACGGGTCTAACGAGGGTAAACACAAAAATATAAAACGGTGGAATTTAAATATATCATCTATTTTCATTTATAGGTAAAGCTTAAATCACTTTTGTTCCGTTTCCGATAATACCGACTTTGCTTGGTTAGTTTGTGTTTTTTTTTTCTAAAATTTTCTTTAAAAATAGCGAAAAAGACAAACAATATCTCTTTTAAAAATAGTTATTTTCTTTCAAACGTGGAGTATATGATTTAAAATATCCTGTTAAAAACTCACTCACATAGCCTGTGATTGTTTGATTTGTGCTGCGCAGGTATCGAGGGTGAATAAAATATCGATTTTGGGTGTAACTATTTTCGTCATTCTGATATATCATTGGTTGGTCGGAGAGTATATAGTATGTAGTTCAAGATCCGAGTGACATTTTTTCGAACACGATCGTTTGTACATTTCAGTGAACAAATAAATCCGCTGGAGTCGCTCCAACAAAACGGTTCCATATATCACAAACATCGATTTCCTACGTTAAAACAGTGTTACACTTTGTTTCCAGAGTTAGGTGCATAGTTCGTTTCTTAAAATCTAACAGTTTTTTTTCATCTTTTTATCGTTAGTTTGGATACGATTGAGAATAATCGAAGGTGAAAAATGTTTGCTTCGTAACAACAGCGATAGAGTAGCGTTTAGGGTTTTGTTTGTTTTTTTGAAACTCCTTATTAACTTTAATTGAGCTAGCTCATGCTTTGTGATCTCTTTGTTTTTTTTTTTCGATCCTGTGTCATTCCCACTCCAGTAGAATTTTTACAAAATAAGTCAAAATTTGAAAAATATTGTCCTTTTGTCTTTGACTTCTGGAAGAATTTAAAAACCTTTTTTTTAAATATAGCAAATGACACAAACCAAAAATGTACATCAAAGGAAATTGTTCACTTTTGAAAATATCATTCGAAAAATATCTAAGATTTTCTATTCATGTTATACTGTAAGCGATCTGGCACTACAAAGTATCTCTCTAAAGCGCATTTCGAATGTGTTCAAAATGATATCCCTACTCTGTCTAACAGCTATCAACACTACTAGTCTATAATAATAACACCTTATAGGCCAACGGATACCGCCGGTCCCAAAATAAACAATTGCCTAAAAAAGGGGGTACATCACTAAAACCGAACAACGAACTCGGCCCGGTCTCATAGGAAGCTTTCGCGGGCGCCTCCAGTTTCGTTGGTGATGACCAGACGCTGCGATCCTGGATCACCGTACTGACTGTGGTAGAAGTCCTCCCGCATCATGTGGTTCAGGCTGGAGCACCGGAAGAACAGGATCTCCTGGAAGGGCTTCCGGAAGTCACGATTAAGGGTGGCGTAGATGATCGGGTTCAACAGCGAGTTGGCGTACCCGAGCCACAGAAACAACGACGAAAGCGTCCGGTGATCTTCTCCTAGGAAGGGTCGCACCAGGGCGAGGATGAAGAACGGCAACCAGCAAACGGTGAAGGCGGACATGATGATGCCGAGGGTCGTGGAAGCTTTGCGTTCCTTCGCCAGCTGGAAGCGTAGTTTTTTGTGTGGCGGAGTTGTGACTAGGACTGTGCCTCCTGGGCCGAGCTTCTTCTCGGGGGTGGCGTTGCCATTGATGGCACTTTCCAGACGCTTCTGGGCTCGTTTTTCCTCCATCACTATTCGACGGGCGGCCCGAAAGATCTGGTAGTACACGAAGAGCATCACTGCCAGCGGGATGTAGAAGGAACCTAACGTTGCGTAGATTTGGTAGAAGAAGTTTTGGCAAACCGAGCAGGACGGCTGGCCGTTGGTCATGTGTTCGTTGCCTAAGATTAAGAGTGGTGGGAGCGATATACAGGCGGCGGCAAGCCAGACTAGCACTATGCAGGCGATCATGCGCCGTGGCGTTCGCTTAACGCCGTACTCGAGGGGCTTCGTGATGGCCCAGTACCTGTCAACTGAGATGGCACACAGGTTCAGGATCGAAGCTGTGCAGGAGAGTACATCGAACGATACCCAGATGTCGCAGAATACTGGGCCAAACTTCCATTCCTCTAGGACCTCGTAAAGGAGAGCCGTCGGCATGACCAGCACGGCCACACAGATGTCAGATATCGCCAGCGATACCAACAGGTAGTTGCAGGGCCTTCGCAGCTTTCGCACCAGACAAACGGCCACGCACACTAGCACATTGCCGACGATCGTTCCGATGATGACGGCCAGCAGGATCACACTGATGATGATTGTCTGGAAGGTTAGCACATTGCTACCGGCAGCGGGCGAAACCGTTCCTTCGCCGACCGGATCCTGTAGAGAGCTTGTGTAGGTCGACGCCGATGTGACGGCAATCGGTGCTAGCTGCTGGACTAGCGCTGGCAGTGAGGCGGGCGTCGATGCCAACGAAGACGCTAGGGCGACGCTGGTGTAGATGCTACCTGTTGGGTGGGAAAATGGAGTGCATTAGAGAAATACTTCAATCGTGGTAGGATCCATCATTGGGTTATTTATTCAAATTCACCACTATGTTCGACTGATTCTTTTTTGCAACTGACCCGTTTAAAGTAACTTAACTTGATCCTGATCCTGATCTTGATTTTAATCTGATTCATTGATCAAAACCTAGATCCCAGTCTGATCGTGATTCTTATGCTGATCGAGATTTAGATCCAGATCCAAATTCTGATCCTGATGCTGTGTCTTATCCTGAACCAGACCCTTATTCTTATCATGATCCATATAGCATAGCATAGCATAGCATAGGATGACTACACACATCTTGCATTGGCTGATACACGAGGTACAACTAAAGATCAATCCCGACACGAGATGCCAACACAAGTATCTGGACTCAATACTCGTTTCAAGTGCTGATATTGAGTATTAGTGTGGTACCAAAATGCACACCGCGGCAAGTCAATGTAATCATAGAAGGGATGGTCTGAAACAGCTAAATAAACTTTTCAGGTGCAGAGAACTCATACGACCCTACATACAGATGCTGTTTTCAGACAGGAGAGGGGAGGGTTTTTTATGTTTACGGGAAATCCTATTTGGCAAATAGGATTGATGAAAAATAATGTCATGAGCTACAAATAAATACAAAACTTAACAAATAAATACAAAAACAATAGAACGAGCTCACCGATTTTGTTATGTACTCGGGCTTCATTGGCGCCTATCTGAGATGTGGAACCTACTGACCACCTTTCGAAAAACTAAGGCCAATCCACGCACATTGAATAACACTTTTTTCTACAAATTTTCACTATTTTCAAATAAATTAGCTCGGGTACTTTTCACACCTTGAACTTTTGCTTGGTATCAATGATCCACCTACCGCGGCCGTTCCTGGCCAATGGCATTACGGTTGCACTACGTGATTAGTTCCTAAAATCAGGAGAGCCCTTTTTTCTCCCTTTTCGATGTTTCCATTTGTGTGCTGTCTTCAACTGGGGTATTTTGTCCCAAAAAAAAAACGATTTACACTTGATTTTCAATGATTTTCAAATCATTTTCACAAGCTTGAAATGAAGAGCTCGAAAAAAACACGTCAGTTTCTTGTCACAGACTACTTAGATTCTCTCCTTATTCTTATCATGATCCATATTCTGATTTAATCATGATCCTGGCCTTTATTTAAACCTTGACCAGCATCCTGATTCTATTCTCAATCTCCATTCTGATTTTGGTCGTGATCCTGATATATATCCTAACTATTGGCCCTTATACGGGACTCTAGTCACTAAATTCCGAAAGTCGGTGTAAGTTAAGTGACAGGGGTTTATTTCCAAAGTTCTCCCGAAGTGACGTTCTTCACCTAAAGCTACTCCTGGAATAGAGTAACTCGACAGATCGACAGAACGAGGGCCAATGGTTTGATCGTGAATCGGTTACTTATAAACTGTTCAACGGATACTTCAAACATAAGTTGACTTTTTTACAAGAACCAACCTCAACGACAGTTGAGAACCAAAAATATGATAAACTAGCTGACCCGGTAAACTTCGTTTTACCTTCTTATGTATAAATCCTAATAAATATTTGATTTCATCTATACGCTCTTAAATTAATCGTGCTGGAAATCGTAACAAATAAAGTTGAATTTGTATTGGGACCACCTTCCATAAAAAGTGAGATTCTTGAAACTATTATACTTACCATCTCTGGCCCAAAAAACCCTCGGATACCAAATTTCACTTCATTTCGACCGACCATTCATACGTAATGTTGTTACAAAGAAAACGCCTCCATTTTTATATATAAGAAGATGTGAAGAGATAATTTTGTATGGGGACCCCCCTTTCATAAAAAGTGAGATTCTTGAACCCATCTCTGACCCAAAAAACCCTCGGATACCAAATTTCACTTCATTCCGACCGACCATTCATACGTGATGTTATTACAAAGAAAACGCCTCCATTTTTATATATAAGATGGTGATACGTATATCTTTCAATTTTGCATTTAAAAAACCTGAACACCCCTCATTTTGAAGGTGTGTGTGTAGAATGATGCTCCTATTTTGATTTTGGAATTCACTCTTCAGTTGTCAAAATGCCGTCCAAGGAAGAAGAGCAGCGTATCTAAATTTTGCTCGCGCATCGCGAAAATCCGAGCTACTCGCACGCAAAGCTGGCAAAGTCGCTAAAAGTTGCCTAATCAACCGTTACAAATGTAAATAAAGTGTTCGGGGAACGTTTGTCGACAGCCAGGAAATCTGGATTGGGGGGAAATCGAAAACCGGAAGCCGCTGAGACGACAAAAAGAGTTGCCGGTAGTTTCAAGCGAAAACCTAACCTCTCTCTCTCCGAGATGCCGCTAAAAAGCTGGGTGTATCGTCTACAACCGTGCATCGAGCCAAAAAGCGAGCCGGACTATCGACTTACAAGAAGGTAGTGACTCCAAATCACGATGGTAAACAAAATACGACGGCCAAAGCGCGATCCCGGAGGCTGTACACGACGATGCTGACGAAGTTTGACTGCGTGGTAACGGACGACGTCAAAGCCGACTACAAGCAGCTTCTGGGACAGGAGTTTTATACGGCAAAGGGGAGGGGAAAGATAGCAGATATTTTCAAGCACATGAAACTGTCAAAGTTCGCGAGTTGCTCGTGGGACACCGAGCAGTTCGGTTCGCTGGTTTTGGTGCTCTGCGTGTTTAGATGGTTGATTTGTAGGGGTCTAATTGATTGGTCCAAAGTTTTTTTTTTATTTTCTTAAGATTTGTAAAGACAAGTGTGATATTGTCGATGTTGGGAAGTTGAGAGTGTTAAGTGATTTCGGTGCGGTGGGGTTTGCTTGGCAAAATTAGGTCAGCAAACATTTAATCACAGTCTCAATGGCGTCGTTTCTCATCAAAGCCGTTCACAAGAGCGGAAAGTTCAAGTGAAATGACTGTCTGGTGTTCGTGGTTTAATGGTGGTAGAAACGCCAAAGTGGCGAAAATTTTTCAATTGGAACAAGTGATGTGGTGTTTCTATTTGAAAGTTGAAATATTGAGAACAATACCGAATTAGCGTTAGATATTCATTGGGAATTGTGTGGGAACGGCACATGAAATCGAGTGAAAAGCGGATGATTTCGTTTTGAATGGCTTTACAGGCGGTCAGGTGTGAGCGAGAAGTCGGCTCTCCGTTCAGAATGGGAACATGGAGAATATACAACAGGAGGAAGGAGACAGAAGATAACTACTTTGGAAGGAACAAACGTGGAATTCGGTGAGATCATTCCAATTTAATCTCTTTATTTTTCCCCTATCTCCCTTGGCTCTCTCGCTCTAGATGAGATGTTAATTTTCGCTCATGCGATGTTTTTGAGTTTTGGTGGTGTGCGTTTGCGCCAGGAAAGATGTTGAGAAATTTTAAAGCACAACATGATGTAATGGCTTACAAAAGTTGAGATGTCATGCATTGCGTAAACAACAAGAAATATTATCGCCATGCTCCGATTGATCATTCCTTAACTTTTTTTTTTGAAAAGTTTGATTCTCTCGTACAGATTGCAAAAAAATAGCTGTACATTAGGAGGCTTATTGAATTTGAATATGTAATTGATAATTATGGCAAGTTTTTTTTTTTTTAATTTTCAATTAGAAATTTAGATCAGTTAAAAACAAATAGAAAAAGTTTGTTAAATTTGAAATGGAAAATGTGATAAAATTTTAGGTTTTGAGAAACTTGAAAGTTTGGAATCAGTGAAAATTGAAATAATTATAAATCATGCTAAAATTGAAAATGTTAATATGTTAATGTGTTTTTTAATTGAAACATTGGAAAATTGTTAAAATGGATAAGAAAAATCTCAATATAGCCTTGACAAGATATTTCGTGATTCAGTGTAAAAAATGTCTGGAAATATTAAGCTTAATTATAAGAAATTTTAAAACATTGTGATGTAAAAAAAGTATATTTTGTTTAAAATGTTCCTTGAGTAAATTGAAAATCATTGAAACTTACGGAATTCGCCTTTTGAATAAATTTCAAAATTTGGCTTTTTAAAAAGAGATGTCACAAAATATGTTAGGCTGGACTTGTATTAGGAAAAATATTTCATAAAGTACTTTCAGAAACTTAATTCTAAATTTCTAAACAATTTATTTTTTTTACTTTTGAAACGTTTTAGATATTGAAACGATAATTATCATTGTAATACAGTAGTATTGAAATTGGTAAATTTTTCAATTGTTGAATATTTGGAAATCTGAAATTACTCAAATTTAAAAGTTAGGATTCTCTGTAAATTTTAAAGTATGAAAGCGAAACGAAGGAATTAAATTTTAACTAATATTGATACGACTATTATGAACAAAAAACTTGGATTATCTTTTAAACTGTCTTCCAACAGATTCTATGTTCATAAACTATTGGATGAATTTCAAGTATATTTGAATGAATGGCACTTGATCCTAGAAAATGATTTCTGCAATTTGTTACGCATCATCTTACAAACGATCTCAACTAAAAACGATAAACAGTGCCACCACATTCAGGAATCATTGGAAATTTCAATAAGTGAAATCTAAATTTGTATTAAACATTTATTTTTCAACTGTATTTGCCAATCAAACTAAAAAATGAATCAACTGAAGCTTAAATTTTGTAGAACATTTATAATAACCATTTTATATTCAACATTTATGTGACAACTACAATATAAAAGCTACAGTATTTATGCATTACTATTATATTGTTGAATATTTATTTTAATAATTATATGCCCTAATAATTTTTACCTTCCAGGTTTGTATCCTTTTATCAACAAAGATTTTTATTATGTTATATAACCATATATTTATATAAATACATATTTCTAATATTTTGAGTAATTTTCCTTACTGCCAGATATCAGATATTTATATTGTTATCTGTATTATTTTTATATTATTGGGTATTTTTTAGAAGGAATGCATCTGGGGCTAACCCAAAGGAACTATTGCAAGCGGAGTGGGTTGCCAACCATTGCAGGTTTTTGAGGGTTGGATGCCTTCCTTCGACGAACCATCGGCCGTGGAAGCCCTAGAAGAAATTCGAAGGCCAAGCCACACAGACATAGGCAGGACCTTGCTACCGATAGGGGAACCATACATACATACATACATACATGAAACTGTCAAAGTTCGCGAAGAAATATCTGGTTTGGCAAGCCATCTGTACCTGTGGCTTGAAAAGCAGCATTTTCATAGCTGCCGGGACTGTCAACCAAGAAATTTACTTGAAAGAGTGATTGAATAAATGTCTGCTGCCTTTCCTGAAGAAACACGGTTGTTCCGTACTGTTTTGGCCGGATTTGGCATCGTGCCATTACGGTAAAAAGGTACGCCGCCAACAACGCGCAGGTGGTTCCCAAGGACAAGAACCCTCCCAACACGCCAGAGCTCCGCCCAATTGAGAAATACTGGGCTATTGTCAAGCGGAACCTAAAGAAGACCAAAAAAACTGCTAAAGACGAGCAGCAGTTCAAGGCAAACTGGCTTTCTGCGGCGAAGAAGGTGGACAAGGTGGCTGTACAAAATCTGATGGCAGGGGTTAAGCGTAAGGCCCTACAATTCGGATTTGGAAAAGCGGAAGCCTAACTGAATATTTTTCCTGAATTTTATACTAATGGCGTGGTTGGCAGAATAAGGACAGAGAGCGCGATTTTAATGGGTGCTGATACGAACAAAATAGTTTTTGATTCGGCCTCCGGTGAAAAGACGGATTAACACAGGGAGCACAAATTTATAATGCTGCTGCTTCGAAAAAAAAAAATGTTTTTGATTCGGCCTTCTTTAGAAAGATGGATTGGCACCGAGGGTCTAGATTTTAAAGGCTGCTGCTACGAACAAAACTGTTTCTGATTCGGCCCCTGGAAAACGGTGGGTTGGCTTTGGAAGCGCAAATTTTAAAGGCAGCTTCTGTTGATTGTTTGCTTCGATTTGATCTTCCGGTGGAAATAGACGGAATTGGCTCAGAAAGCGCAGATTTTTTTTATGGCTGCTGCTGCTGATTGCTTTGTTTCAGTAGATTTATTCAACCAAGAAAGCTCACAACACATATCAGATTGTTTGTTTTGATTTCGCCTTCCGGTGGAAATGCACGAATTGACTTAGGAAGCACAGTTTTTCAAAGCAACTTCTGCTGATTGTTTGTTTTGGTTTGGTCTTCTGGTGGAAAAAGACAGAAGTGGCTAAGGAAGCGAGGATGTTTTTTTCGTGCCAGGTTTTTCAAAAAAACGTATGTGGGATAAATTTAACACCATGAATTTGAAAAAAAAATACAATCCCTACGGAATAAGAGAAATTATTGGTTTGTGCAACAATCGGTATGCTCAATTTTCTCTTGCCCAATTGTTGTTCATCCATTTATTCGCTACCTGCCTCTACCTGAACTCGTTGTAAAATGAATGAACACGCAAAATAATCTGCACGTCGTGGCTACGTGAAATACCACATTATTTTTTACCAATTGACTTTCACGTAGCTTCAATGAACAAAAAATGTGAAAGCACCTCTATAAGAATTCGTGCTCCATGAAATTCAACTTTGTGTGAATTTTTAGTGAGTTTAACGCGATGTTACGATGAAGAAGTCGTAAAATGATTTTAGTTTGGAAGTGAAATTTGGGACGTTTAACCATTTTTTATCTTTTCGTTGTAATAAAAAACAACGAAAATTTAATTTACACTATCTCGATCACTCAGACACAAGATCCGCTATCACTGACACAAAAAGTAAATATTATTCTGATACCTGATATCCTGTGGCGATTATACCGCTCGGGATTTTTCTTCTCGATGTTCCGGAACTCCTCTCGAACCTCTTTTCGGTCTGTAGACTGAGTCGATTTGGGGTCATTTTTGAATTTCTCAAACCCTGGGGTCTAAAAAGCTTCGTTTTGGTGAAAAACTCATCCATGATTTTTTGCAGAATTTTTAAGTAACGTTAACAAGAGTAAATTTGAACCTTTATGTTTGTATGGGAAAATTGAACATTTTGTACTGAAAAATCAACATCCTTGTTGTTTCTTCTATGGATGACAATTGAATTTATTGTTTATAAATACGAAAAGACATACCCCTGTTTAGCATCTAATAACTTTTTTGCCTAATAAGATACGAAGTTACAGTCTTCAACAAAGTTGTTTAGCGAAAAATTTCCTTTAAGAAATTTACAAATTGTGCCTCGTGAAGTATCGCATGAAAAGTAGTCACGCAATACCTCGCTAGGCTCCAGCAGTGATGTCAATTGAATTTGTTGCTTTTCTAAGCTAAAAGTCATACCTCTGTATAACAGGTAATTACTTTCTGAACTAACGATAAACGAAGTTAAGGTCTTCGACCAAGTTGTTCAGCGGGAAATTTTCTTTAGAGAATTTATTAATTGCCACAAAAACATTTGTATGCTTGGTTCTGCAGAAGAAACAAAAATGATGTTGATTTTTTAGTACAAAATATTCAATTTTACTCATGTAAACGTTACTTTAAATTCTGCAAAAAATCATGGATGAAGTTTGAACTAAATCGAAGCATTTAAGATCCCTCGGTTTGAGAAATTCAAAAAAGACCCCAAATCTACTCAGTCCAAAGTGATGTGAACGGTTCATAAAGATTAATGAAATTTTTCAGGAGTTATACAAATTATCACCCTTTCATGAAAAAGGTATATTAATCAATCAGTTTAAAAAAAGATAAATTCTTATATAAAACTGCATATCTTGTTGAGTGCATTCTTAAGCTTACAATTGATATTCATTATGTAAAAATCCATCAATTTCCAGGTAAGACATAAAGCAATTATTCAATGATAGGACATCTTCTTCATAGGGGTAGAGGGAGGCAATACTAATCACGACCTTTTATATTTTCGTCTGCAAATAGTTCCATTTAAGTGGTAAAGATTCTTTAAGATCGTTTTATCGAATTTTAATGACTTAAAATTTTATGTAGCTAGGACATAAATATTTAAAAAAAAACGTGAACGGCTTGGAAATTCTATGCTCACTCAATCAAAGAACCGCCCAGAAAAACCATGACTGGGGATCACGACTTTGCTTCTTAAACCGCTTACCTTCATGTTTAGTCCAAGAGCTTTTCTCCAAAACCCCGCTAGCCATGGTCCGATAACTTGAACTTGATGATTTTGGATCCAATAACTATCAATTTCGAAAAAGTAATGTTTGAACCATCAGCAACATATTTGTCATTAGCGTTCCTAGCGTGCAGCGATAACAAGCATACAATTTTTTAGTCAGGAAAAGTTCAAGTAGGGAAATTGAAGTCGTCAGAGTAGGCGATGACTGATTGACATCGCTTACGTTTTTTTTTCGCTTTGGTGATAATTTCAACAATTTTCGTTTTTTAATTGAGTGAAGCTTCATAAATTGGTAAAAACGTGTGGCTGGAAGTTCACAGCAGGAATGGTCATCAAATAAGTGTACCTAACTTATGGAAAGTGTCTTATAGATAGATTTAAAATTTGCCTCATGGAGTTAGAAGAACCTTGCTTGATTTCGGTTTTGTTTTTCGTGCCGGTGCTTGGTTTTCGTTTTTTACTCAATGGGCCTGAAAGTAATAGGTATATTTCAAACATATACATGATTATTTATTAGGTCTTTTTGAATTCCTCGATTTCAATGATAAGTTTAACGTTCTCTGTGGTTTAACTGTTTAAAATGTGAAAACAACGGTGATAAACGTTAATTCAACTCCAAAGTTTGGACGGATAAATGTTAACGAATTGGCTCTCGGGGTGCCGGATCATTCTAAGTGGTCAATTTTGAGGTTTTGAAAAATTTAGGATAGGATAGGAAAATTATATCCTGTGGAGTTTGTGTGAAACGATTAAAACAGCTAGGCTAATGTGGCACATAGCTTCAACATAATTGCGTTTTGAATATTTTGTCCCCGCCCGAGCTACGGGAGGGAAATTGAGTTGCTTCGATTGAAAAATGTGAGAAGAACGTTCCTCAACGGAGGACCAATCGTGTGTGTGACGTCATATTCAATATCCTGGACGGCGAAGGACTTTGCTGAGATTGTTTCATGTTTCATTCATTATATCATTCATCAATTCTATCTGCCAAGTAAGATTCCCTCAATTGCACCTTTCACATTCCCACCTGAAACAGCTTTCTGGGTCGTATGAGTTCTCTGCACCTAAAGAGTTATTTTACTGTTTATGATCTTCCCTACCATGATTACATTGACTTGTCGCGGTGTACATTATTGTGCCACACAAATTTTAAGAATCAACTTTTGAAATGAGAATTGAATCCATATTTTCCATATTTTGGCATCTTATCAAACATATTATAATCAACATTGGTAACTCTCAGCATGCTTCATATACTTCAGCAAGGACATGTATATCAGCACCACCTCCTGGAGAAAGTTCTTACTAGAAGAAAATTTCAGCACTGAGGAAACTCTGAACATTCTTTCCATCAACCGTGGGTTCGCGTCTTAACTACAAAAGTTCGTGTTTGAACTTGCATTTCTATGACCACGCAGAAAATTTTGTTTATGTTTTATTTTCAACATAGGAATTTCAGCTTACTCCAACTTTTCTTCGTTTAGCAAAGTATGTTGCTATGGTTCTCAATTTGTGTTGTTTTCTGCCGAATGGAAAAAAGGTCCCGACTGACGGAGTATGCTAACAAATCTACAATTTGAGATTCTAATGTCATTTGAATTGGAACAATCATTGATGGAAATTTCACTTTCTGGACAATACTGAATATTTCATAAAAGAAATCATAAGAAGGCTACAATTTACTAAGTAAATTGATCTTAAAATCTACTCTACAATATGATTTGAGATTTATTGATGACCACATCATCATTATTATTATTATTATCTGGAGCACGTTTGGTAAATGGAAATCAGCATTTCTCTAAAAATTAATAAATTGGTTAAGGAACAAATTCTTCGTGTAGAATTAGCTCTTTTTAATACTTTTCATTTAGGCACATCTGATTTTTTGAAAACTCTAAAACATGTTGAACCGATAAATCAAAATAATATTTTGAGGATAAAATTTATTAACGAAGTCAACTTACTTATCATGAAAGATATTATGAAAAAAAAGTAGATATATGTACTTGTGTTGTATTTAGTATAATTGTCAGATCGGGACACAAAGTTTTGGTGATAATGAGCCTAACAGTTTTAGCCAGAAGCTTTCGAAATTTTAGTCTAAGGCAACTTAGGTCTTTTCGATAGCATTTATTCATGTCCGTAAGAACTTTCCTCACATGGAGGCGCGTTTCATGTGTCCTTCAAGTTTCTAAGGAGTGAGGAATATTCCCACTATTATTATATTTGATCTTATGCTGGTTTTGATATATTAGTTGTATCAGCCAATGCAAGATGTGTGTAGTCAGTGGCCTAGAGTGGCCAAAATTGTACCCATCCAGCAAAATTTGAGGAAATTTATTTTCCGGGCGTGTTAAAGAATCGATGGGTCGAATGTTATCGAGCAACCTTTTCCAAACATTCTTTTTTTCAATGTTTTTAGCATTAGCAGTATGAAAATATCTTCGTAACTACGTAATTCGAAAAGCGAGTCAGCGATGTAAATCTTGTTTATTTTCTCAACAGCTGATAATTTGCAAGCTAAGTATATTCAGGTAGGTCCTTCCTCTACTCGTTTTGAATTGAATTATTTCGCACTAACCATAACAATGCGCAGAAAGGGCGATCCAAAACTTACCGTTCTGGAGAAACTGCAACAGATTGCTGGCGGCGGTGGCGTTGACAATCGCTGCTGCTGCGGCCGTACTTCCGCCGGACGACGACACCGAGACGCTGTTCACGAGATCCGCCACTACAAGTGAGGCTGCTGCTGCTGCTGCTGCTGGGACGAGTTGTCCTCCTGGTGGGGGTGTTGATGTCAGCGTTGTGTTGGCTGTTGTTATTGTTGTGTGCAGCCCTTCGGACGACGCTATTAACGTTGACAACAGCGTGGAAACCGTTGAATCCATACATGAAGGACGGTCGCTGGGTCGGATCAGGGGCTTCTTTAGGCCCCCATTCCTCGTTTGTGGGCTTTTAAGGGCGACCTTTCTCTCTCAGGTAATTTGTGCCTGGGTCTCTTTCCGGAAACTTTTCTCTTTGGTAAATTGAATCGGTCGAGGGAATAATTCCTACTTAAGCTCTAGCTGTCGTTACGGAGCACCCCGGAAAGAAGGTGCTTGGTAAAGGTAAAGGGGCGGGGATGCTTTGCTATTCAGCGTTAGGATTTTCCAGTTCACTCCTACTACTACTACTGGTGATCGTGTTCCGCCTCTATGTGGAATATTTATTCAATTTGTACAAAAGACCTACAGTCAGCCTCTAAGCGGTTTGGTTTGGTGAGAACCCTCGTTTCGTTTTTTTTTTCACTTATTTCGTGCGTCTGCTTTGCGTTAAGTGTGGTTGGGAGGAAACAGATTCTCGACGTCGTCGTCGTCCCGCTTATTCACATGTGCGGACGCTCTGTCGGATTTTTCCTAGAGTGGCTCCTTAGCAGGAAAAAGCAGCTCGGCCTGTGTGTGCTGTGTGCTTCGGAGTTGGAGTACTTTTCTATTCGATTCTTCGAAAATCTTTTCCTATTATCGTTCACCCTGCGTCGCCTCGCTTCGCCTCGAAAGGAGCGGAGGGTGGGGAGTCTTTCGGTGGGAAATTCCTGCTGCCGACCTGTGCCGGTGCTTGGCGTCTTCCTAGTCGTCTTAGTCGTCGTGGCAAGGCAAGGTTGCGTCCCCGATTCTGGCAGCATCGCACGGAGCAGAAGAGCTTCTTGATTAAATTATGGCATCATTATCTGCTTGTTCGACATTTGGAGCGGAAAAAAGCACCGCTTTTCTGCTGGATGCTGCACCGTTTTGCTATTGACGAATGGCGAGGCTGGGGCGTGAAGAGTCTTGCCAAATACGACTTGACTTTTTCCCTCTTCTTTGGGGTTTATATTTTATTGGTGCTGTTGCTGCCGCCCTCTTCTGTCAAGTTGGGGATGGCTTAGGTAAGGAGGTCACACAACAGCACAGACAGAGTGTGATTGGGGTGGAATCACAGCCACCGGTTTCTCTCTCGATGCAAACGAGAAACGTCGAATGACGAACCACTTTTAGGTTTTTTTTAAAGTTCTGTTGTTGTTTTTAACAGGGAACTCTAGAACACGAAAAAAATTCAAAGGCTCGCCCTTGTGTGTGTATGCCATATGTTTGAAAAAAAAAACGAAGCTTAGTGCTGATAAAGATGACTTTGGTGTTTCGACTGATTTTTTTGTCTTTCGTAATCGTATTTCTCGCACACCATCAACCGGGTGTGGGGAGGGCAGAATCCTTCCAACTGGTTTGCGATCTATGAAATCTAGTCTCATGCACCGGTGACGACAGTTGCTCAGCTCGAAAGGAAGGCTGCAGCTCACACAAATCCTGTCTGTTGACGATGTTACGCAAAAACTGATCGAGATACGTTCGTGAATGCCGTCTGATACCTTTCTTTCAAGAGCAGGACGAAAACGATGACGATGATGATTGAAGATGGAAGTGCCGGATGTTTTGTAAGATATTTTTTCCCATAAACTTTGCTGCTAGACCTTCCAGGCCAGGAGTCACTCGACTACTCGTCTCGTATGTATGTTGTTTCAAATCTGCCGTTCGGAATCGGCTTAGTCGCTAAGCCGAGCGACTTTAGGTTACGTTGGAAATGTATCTAATGTCAGAGTCCTCTTCCTTTTCCCCTTCAATGGACCGTGTTGTCGTGCAAGAGTGGATCAAACGGAAGTAAATTATGACTTATTAAATGGGATTGCAAGTGCTTCTTTCGTGGAAGCGTTTCGGTTTCTCATTTCGTCTTCATCCCGTCGCACTACGAAAAGGTTGGAGTGCCACACATGACTTACTTTCGTAATGATATCAGTTTCTTGGATTTTTTTGCGGCCCCATCAAAGCTGCACGGATTTGTGACTTCCAAGTTTTCCGTTGCCCAAGTTTAGCCGTTCAGTTATGATTCCTGAAAGAGAAAAGAAATAAATACTCATCAACAAACTGAGATTAATCAATCATCTGAATCTGCTAGGTTGGGCGTTCCTGAAAGCTGTTTCCGGATGAGGTCGTTAAGTCTCACTAGAGTAAAAACAACACGAGAGTGTTCAAATCCCAGAAAAAAAAAGAACGAATTGATATTTGAATCCCAGAAAAAAGCCTTTAGTATTATCCAAAATGTATATTTTTCGTTGCTTAAAATTACATAGGTTCTGGAATTTATTGGATGTGAATTTCTGAAGGTTAGGTAAGATTCCTAATCATAAAATTCTTAAAAAAGTAGAATAGTAATTGATTTTTTTCTAAGCATTCTGAAATATTCAGTTCCTCTTCAAAACTCGGATTTCTGAGTCAAAACTGATGTTTAACTTTGATTTTCGAACCGATTCTAAACTTAGAATTCGGAGAGATGAATTTTTGATTCTAAATGCCGGTCCTTAACTTTATATAAATCATCGTTTAGTTGATTTTTGTAAATTTATTTTTGGCATATTTATCGGTGGAATTGTATATTCTTGGAGAAAGAATTTAAGAATTGAACATTAATAAAGTTGTACTTTTGCTCTTTTCAACATCTTTAAATTGTCTCCTACCTTTTCCATCCATCTTTATTAATTTTAAATTCTGATATTCTTTCTCCAAGAGTATTCATCTTTACCTTTATGCCGAAAATAAATTAACAAAAAAAGAATTTCGGTTCTGAATTCGGGGACTGAATTTTTACTTTTGCAACTGATTTCATATTCTGTATATCGAGTCCGTATTTATTTTTTGTACTGTTCAGTGTTCGGATTCTGAATTTTGATTTTAAATAATTCTGATTCTGATAAAAACCCCGGAACGGATTTTAAACGTTTTTTTTAATTTAAAATAATTTACCCAGATGCTCTGTTAAGATTTTGGATTTTGATTGAGGATGCTGATTGAACGCTTATTACTAAAATAGTGAATCGAAAAGAGTAATGACACAGCCGGGTTATGGTCAAAAAGCTGAATACATACGGTGCGAGGTGGTAGGGGTAGCTTCAAAGTTTTTTTTTAGCATAGATGGAAGGAGAAAACCTAGTGATTAAAATAAAGATGTGGATCAGGGAGAAGAGGGAAGCTCAGAGAAAAGGCAGAAGTGGGTTTCTTTTCTACTACAAAGTGTACGAAAACTACCGAGTTGGGTTAATATTTTATCGAGTTCATAACATGTGGAGATCGGTTATCTGTTCGGTATTTATTTTCATGGCCAAGAAGTGAAAGCTGCCAAGTATTACGGACATTTTCTAGTAAAAAAATACCAAAACTCGACTGATCATGTCATCTGTCGAAAAATTTTCAGCTGTCAGCGTAACAGTTCGTTATATTACCGAACAACCAGTACTGTTGAACTGAAATTCCTGTATTTTTTCCGAAAGTCCAGTAATGTTTAACCGAAAACTATAAATGCACGCAATATGTACCGAACAACCTGTAAAATTTACTGTAAAAACTTTAATTTTCACCGAAATATCTGTAACTATTACCGAAACATCTGTACATACTACCGGAACACAGTAATTGTTTGCCGAAAAGCTGTAAAAGTTCGGTAATTTTTACCGAAGTACTGTTAAATTTTACCGAAACATCTGTAATTGATACCGAAATAACGGTAATTTTTACCGAAAAAATACAATAATTGATATCGAACAATCGGTGATTTGTTTACATATACCTGGACGAACTTCGGTAAGGTTCGGTAAATTCGGTAAATAAATTACATAAAAGTAGAAAAAAACACTTCAAATGGACGAAAATCAACAAAATAATTTTTTTGTAAATAAAGTAAATTAGTGAAAAACGTTGAAAAAAATACCGTACGATTTTTGCAAAAGAAGTGCTTGAACCTGTTGCTTGAATCTAAACTCCTGTACATTACATTACATTACATTTCATTGCACTACATTACATTACATTACATTATACAGACCCCGTTCGTTTTTGGCAACATGCTCGAACATTTAGTGTTGCCAAAATCGAACGGTTTTTTTTTTCTGAAAGTTTTTTCACTTATTTTTACAAAATAGCAATTTTTATTATCATTAACATTATTTTAAGTCAATTTTCGACCATTTTTTATTTTTTAATGGTTTTTTTTCGCATGTTTTTGATGCATTTTGCACTATTTTTGTTTTGTTTATAATCTTTGTTTTTTTTGTTATTTTTGCTCTTTTTGTCATTCTTCATCATTTTTAAGTAGATTTTGTCATTTTATTTTTTTTATTTTTTCATCTTTTTGTAATTTTTGAGTACTTTATAATTTATTTAAAAAACTTTTGTTTTTGTTGTTGTATTCGATCACCATTTCTGTACCAACACGTGAAAAGGATCTATCTCCAAAAGTAAACAAAAACCATTTTCAGTACCTCGCGATAGGCCAACATTTGCACTACTTAACGGTAAAACTCTTTTGAGAAAATAATATTCCGTTACATAAAAAACTCTATTTGAGTAAAGGTTCTATAAACATTCTAAAGCCAGAACTGACAGAACTTGGATGTACACCCTTTACTCCGGAACCATTTTTCACTACTACTCCGCAAACAAACTCAAAATAATCAATTTAACTCTTTATTCAACATAAAAACATAGTTGCGAATGAATGCGAGCTTGTAACTAAAGCTAAAAATAAGAAAATAGCAAAGGGTGTATAAACAAGGGAGATAAAATATTACGTGAGTTAGGTTCTTTCTATACGATAGCGCGTTGTTTTTTCATGAAAATTGATATTCCTCTATCCTAACATATAGAGGATGCTTCTAAAAATCGTTTATCATTCATAAAAATATAAAATTTCAAGTAATTTTCAATTAGCGATTTAAAATAGGTTGTATTTTTTTCAAACGCGTTTTTCTCGATTCGCCAAATATGGAGATAGATCCTTTTCACGTGTTTGTACAGATTTCTGAACTTAAAAACGTATTTTTGGTGTTTGTCTAAATTATATTGGTCCTGCTACAAAGAAAACTAAAAGGTATTGTCGCTTCTAAAAACCGTTCGATTTTGGCACATGTGCCAAAATCGGAAGTTGCCAAAATCGAATGTTGTCAAAATCAAATGTTGCCAAAAACGAACGGGGTCTATATTACATTACATTACATTACATTACATTACATTACATTACATTACATTACATTACATTACATAACATAACATTGCATTACATTACATTACATTACATTACATTACATTACATTACATTACATTACATAACATTACATTACATTACATTACATTACATTACATTACATTACATTACATTACATTACATTACATTACATTACATTACATTACATTACATTACATTACATTACATTACATTACATTACATTACATTACATTACATTACATTTCATTGCATTACATTACATTTCATTGCATTACATTACATTTCATTGCATTACATTACATTTCATTGCATTACATTACATTTCATTGCATTACATTACATTACATTACATTACATTACATTACATTACATTACATTACATTACATTACATTACATTACATTACATTACTTTACATTACATTACATTACATTACATTACATTACATTACATTACATTACATTACATTACATTACATTACATTACATTACATTACATTACATTACATTACATTACATTACATTACATTACATTACATTACATAACATTACATTGCATTACATTACATTACATTACATTACATTACATTACATTACATTACATTACATTACATTACATTACATTACATTACATTACTTTACATTACATTACATTACATTACATTACATTACATTACATTACAATTAATTACATGACATTACATTACATTACATTACATTACATTACATTACATTACATTACATTACATTACTTTACATTACATTACATTACATTACATTACATTACATTACAATTAATTACATGACATTACATTACATTACATTACATTACATTACATTACATTACATTACATTACATTACATTACATTACATTACATAACATTACATTACATTACATTACATTACATTACATTACATTACATCACATTACATTACATTACATTACATTACATTACATTACATTACATTATATTACATTACATTACATTACATTACATTACATTACATTACATTGCGTTACGTTACAATCCATGAACATAAACACGTTTCTTCATAATAAGAATAATGTCGCCAAAAATTACACCGTTTAATGTTGAAGCTCGGGTTCAAAAAAATTCAATCTATTTGATGATGATGATCTAAAACATCAAAGGAGCCCAATTTTTCATCTTAATACATACATATATGTACAATTGTAGGTACATGATTTATAGCATAATTGTATTGTATTTTATCAAGGCATTATGTTCGAGTGTGGAATATCGATTTCGTAGTTTTTCATCCTGATTAAGAAGAGAAGAGTAGGCGTTGGTTGAAAGTGACAGACCCGTCTTTTCGGAGTTGGGAAATTTTCCCTTTTTAAAATTTGAATATATTTATAGTTTTTAAACGAAAATTAGTGTGATACCGGAAGTGTGTTTGATTGAGTTTCACCGAGGGGCCAGGATTGTGGAACTTTCGGGTTTGTTTGGCGTATTCCTCGGTGTAATAGTGCAGAAACAACTAAAGTATCGTGGCTGATGTTGCAGCATCGACCCCATCATTTTAAGATTTCCAGTTTTATTTGTGTGTTTGGGTAATTTTGAAAAATCTTTTGTTCATCAATTCTATCTTCCAGCAATTTTTTGGTAGTTTCTTCGAAAAAAAAACACGCTTTTCTAGAATTTCAGAAGCGAGCGGCAGCTTTTTTTGGTTCCAGTTTCCTGGTCTTTTTCCATGCAGATTTTGGTGGATCTTCGAGAAAATAAATTTCTCCAAACACCGCATCCTTCGAAATTGTAACCCATTTATGTAATAAAAGCTTTTTCGCACATCATTTGTGCACAATTATTTGGCCCAATGATTGGTTAACTCCACCTTTGCCAGCTTCAATCCAACTTTTTCATCATATAGGGTAGGTTCTTCTGACTCCTAAACTGTTCGTTATTTTTTTTTCTTTTTTTTTTTTATAGAAAAAGATTTATTATGTAGCGGCCTACCACACTCCACCACACCAAAAGGCTCATTTGAGCCTCCTGGTAATGGATTCTACTGTTCTCAGCACGTCTGGCAGCAATTGAAAAAGAAAAATTAATACGCGAGCAAATTCTACTCATGCTGAGAACACAAAAATTATTTAATTAATTACGAGGAAATATGATGAATATTATTTACACTAATTTTCACTATGAATCTCAATGGAAAAAATTTCCATTGAAGAGATTCATGTTGAAACAAAATTAAACTAATCATACAATAAAATTATGCTAAATTAAAAAAAACTATCACTTCAAGTAAAAATTATACAAAATTAACGCTACAAAGTTATAAACCTTTACACTAAAAGCTAGCTTTGTTCGACTTGTTTAACGACTTATTTTTTCTTTAAACATTTGAAGCAGTTTGTTTTTGAATATGGATCGACGATTAGTTTCTTTCAGATCATTGGGTAAGTTATTATATTTGGTTGGTCCGATGAAAGAAATTCTTTTCTGTCCTAAAGTTGTTAATGACCGACAGCGTTGTAAACAATTTAAATGACGAGTATTGTGTGTTCTTATTGCTGCTCTAAAGTTGATATTTTGGATGGTATTTGATGAGTGCATACTGATAGTTTGGAAGTCACAAAGGTGTTTTTTTATTAGTTGGTCACCCAGGTGGTAAATCCTTTTTACGGATTGCATTCCAAGGCACGGCGAGCCACCGCGTCCCCCCAGTTTGCTACTCTGGGTCCATGGGTGCAATTGGACGACTCATGATACTATGTACCCCTACGCCATAAAATCCACCTGGGGCCTCTGGCCATAATTCCCATCCGGACCTAGCAACGAAGGCTTTACCCATGATGGGAGACCATACTCGCGCAGTGCGCTCCACGGCAAATACTCGTTTTATTCGTACTACACCAGCAATCTCAACCACTCTTTGTCACGATTCACGACTTACGGGTTGGCAGTCCGTTAGCCGCTACTCGTGACTCGAGTCCCACATGCGGCCTCTCGTCGCAATTCGTGACGTCATGACCCGCCCCTCCTCACGACTCGAGACCCTCTCACATTCGGTCTCTTGTCACAATTTGAGCCGTCTTGACCCGTCTCTCCTCGTGACTCAAGACCTCCTCACATACCTCCTCTTGACACGACTTGAGGCGTCTATACCCACCTCTCCTCGTGTCTCGAGAGCCCTCGATCGTTCCGTCTCTTGACCCAATTCGAGACGAGAACAACTCGCCTCTCCTCGGGTCTGGAGATAACCACACATATCCTTTTTCTCCATCTCGACTCTTCGAGACTCATCCTGAGGCCCATCCACTGGGCGCCACATGTTACGGCACAAGGCCCCTCTGCCCGTCGTGAGTCGGTCATATCCGCGAATCAGGGCTAGGACCACCTGACGCGCGAATTCGACCAACACCCGCTCGAACATTTGGTCGTCCCGCATATCGGGGTCGCGACTACCCGATACACGTTACGACCCCTCCTCCTGCAACTGAGCACTGGTACCAAGGTGCCCAGTCGCACCACGTGTTTGCCACACTCGGCACGCAGCCCGTCGCAGCTGACTGTACCAAGTGTGACGTGTAGTTCTCTTGGCCGTACATCTACAGGTGACAAGTCTGTAGACACGTTTCCACTCTGCACCACGGGGAGGTAGAACTACGTCGCAGAGGTCACAAAGGTGTACTAATGGTAAGATGTTATGAGCACTGGAGGAGTGAATAAGTTTGGTTGGATGTAAAATAGGGAGATTGTAAATATTTTTTAGACATCTGTTTTGCAATGATTGCAGCTTTGGTAAATGTGATTGAGATGCTCGACCCCAAACTGAGATAAGGTAGTGTAAAACTCAATGGATAAAAGCATAATAGAATTTCAACAAGACATGTTGAGGCACAAAACGTCGTAGTCTCCAGAGGACACCGCAAAGAGGTGTTTTTTTTCTAGATTTTTTATATGGCAATTCCACGAAAGAGTACTATCCAAGTGAATACCTAAGTATTTGAAGTTTTTTTACTTCTACTATAACAAACTGGTTCATGCTGGGGTCTCTATATTGTGGTAGGACTTTGCTGGCCGAGCGAAATATCATATACTTTGTTTTTGTGTAGTTTAATGATAGCAAATTGCTGTTAAAATATGCGGATAGTAATTTTAAATCATGCTCCATGTTATCGATTATGGCATTCGGAGATTTTCCTGTATAAAAAAGTGCTGTGTCATCTGCGAAAAGCCTTGCTGTACCAAAAAGTGGAAGTTTACATAGATCTTTAATATATGTATAAAAGAAAATGTAGTGGTCCTATATTGCTGCCTTGTGGGACGCCTACACAAATATTTCTGATTTCACTCTCTACTCCTTGAACAACTACATATTGTTTCCTATCTGAAAGATAACTGCGAATTATATCATTTGCTTTGCCCCTTATTCCATATTTATTTAATTTTTCCAGTAAGATGCCATGATTAAGCGTATCAAACGCCTTTTTCAGGTCCAAGAATAAAGCACCAACTATATTTTTGGAATCAATTTCTTTAATTATGGAATCCACAAGTTCAGAAATTGCAATAAGAGTATTTGAGCCTGCTCTAAACCCTTTGCTAAACACGCTGAGACTTGATATTGGTCGATAATTGCTAACATCTTCTGGATCGCCTTTTGGCAGTCTCTAGTGAAAAAAACTATGGTGATGCAATTTTTCTCAGCTGAAAGTGATTTAAATAATATTGAACAATTCAATAATTTGAAGTTTAACAATCTTTTGAAGTATATAGTCCTTTCGAGGAATTGTTCCTTTCAAAAGAGCTTTCTGGAAACAGTTCCATCTATTGTGCCGTTGAAAAGTTACAAATCAAACAATAAGCCCGGTTTACAGTTCAAGTGAAAATGAACGTGGAAAAATCTCACAACTAGCATGTGGTGAAATCAATGGGGAATGATTGTTTTAGAACTGTTTTTATTTTGATTCACGGCGGTTTTCACGGCGGAAATTTAAAAATGGCGGAGAACTTTGAATAAACATAGTTCTATCAGGTTTTACGGATCGAGTCCGATTGGAATTTTATTTTTCATCCATTCCCCATCGATTCCTTTATGCTACAAAACCTAGTTTCATCGTGTTGTTTAGTTATTGAAATTCTGGCGACAAAACACTAGCACCAAATAAGGGTTGACGGGTTGAGATTCAACCTCGAGTTTGAACTTTTTTCACGCACACACATGCACCAGTGCAAATTGCATTGTTGTACGCAATATGCTTATGCTTATGCTTATGATACATACACAGCCAGATCTTGTCAGCATCCCGGTGAGTAGTAAAAGTACATTTACTACTCATCTTAACATGGCCGGGCCCACTGTGCAGTATTGAACGCAGAGACAACTGGAACACAGGGAGGAAGAAACGTGGACAACAGTACCATACGTTTCCATGGCAACAACTAAGATTATAACGTTGGAAGCACATATGCTAAATTTTATGTGCTCCTTGATGATGGCCCGTTTGGATTCGTCCTTCTATGGATGGAAATGATGTTTTTCTGCACAGAAATCGAAAACTCCGTTGTAAAGGTAATATTTTCTTTCAATTTCCTTATTTTTTTCGTTTAACTATAATTATTTTTAAACTACAATTAAAATATTATCGTGAATAGCATATAATAGTAAAAATTCGGAGTTTAGGATTTCGATGCACTGTCATTTCTGGTCATTGACCTAGGATATAGCGCCTTTGCTCGCTCTTGAAAAGAAACATTAGAAGAACAAAAAAATCATGATTAGTGTTCCCAACCCCCTTCTCCCAGAAAAAACTTCTTTCACAATAATTTAATGATAAAAACAAATAGCACATTATACAACGTCAAATGCGGTTCAAACTACCAATATAATATTTAGGGGAATTCTGTTGAGAAAATTTCTATAGTATAAGTATATTCAGAGGATAAATTTTTATATAAGCACTTTATTTTTATGAGTGCAAGGTTAAGATGTTGACGTTGATTATTCATAGTTTGATCTTGTTAAAAATTTTCCTTACAACGTGTTAATTTTCCTTACAACGTGCAGAAATTCCACTAGTTGATCCTGCATTGAACTTCGCTATCTGCAAAGTACAAATAGTACAACTCTTTGAACTATAATTGCCCCTTCCTCACTCTTTCAGAAGATTCTGTGAAAATTTAGGCATAAAAGTCGTTATTACTTCGAAATAGTGAAAAAGCGAGCATTCATATGCAGCACCATATCGCGGGACAAAGATGCAACAAAACGAAGCATTTTAGAACGTGCCACAGAAGAAAAATGTGCCTCAATGTGTTTAGCTAAGACACCAATCTGTCTCTATGGTACAGAATGAGAAAAAAAAACCACTGCCCTGGCCCCTCCATGGTAAGGGTCATACTTCAAACATGAATTGAATTGAATTAGAAACAGAAAAAATATACTTAGCTCACGAAATCTCAGGAAATTCAATCGGCAAATTGCATTGTTGTACGCAATATAAACAAAAACATTGTGTGAGTGAAGATACGCTTGATTTTCAAAGTATTAGTGTAATGATGTGCTTTCACTCAAAGCTTGATTGCAAAGCTGCAATGCTTGAGAGGAAAGCTGCAAAGCTTGAATTCCATCTCACATGGCGGAAGCACCATGAACATTGTGTAGTGAAGCCATCGATTTGTTTGAAAAACCAACAGCCCGACTATCTTGATACTTGGAGATCTTTGATGGAACTTTAGATGGCACTATTTTTTTCGTTAATTCTTAACGGCTTCTTTAAAAGAAAGCATTCGAAATTTATACAAGTTTCTGAGATGTTCATAATTTTCACAGGCCATAGGCCATAGTTAATTAATAACGTTAAATAACCTGTGTCCATTTTCTTTAGCGAACAGTCCTTAATTTATTTCAATTTTCAAATTTTATGTTATAGTTTTAAAAAAAATATATGATAAGAATGTTAAAGTTTTTCAGGATTTTAAATTCATCATGTCGGAACCTGCAGTCTCACATACATATGTATGTATCTAAATAATCTCCATTCAATTGCTTCTGAGGGATTCGATTGGTTCAAAAGTAACTCGATTAGTCTAGAGAGAGCTCACACCGACAGGAATTAATGGGGCAAGATTTGGCCGGGTCGTTCGATTTCATTGATGTTTCAATTGGCCCTCGGTGCCATGTGTGACTCCCACACGCCATCTTACGAGGGTCGAGGTTCTCGATTCGATTAATGGTTGGGAGAATGTGTAAGGTTGGTGTTGAAAATGTTACCGGTTATTTTGTTTTTTTTCTTCTCTCTCTCGAAAGGTTGAGGAAGACAGAGCTTTGTTTTATTGTTTCTTGATACCGGATTCCGCTCGAATGGAGCGCAACTTTTGGCAGGGATCATGAGTTGGCTCCGTCCTCCGCCCACTTCTGGAGGAGTGCTTCCATCAATCGATTTGGTGGGAAGTGATGTGCTTAACGGAGCAATAAAACAAAAAATGTCCGGGAAACTTCATCGTCATCGTCATTGACTCTCGACTCGGCAGCTGGTGCGATAATGTTAGCAGCAGTTTCGAGAACCGACATTAAAAGTCAAAGTTTGTCTATGCGGCGATGAATTTTATGTTTCCTGGAAAAACTCATTGGAAATATGTTTGGAATTGTTTAAAACTTTAGATTAATGAAAAAAAGGGTTTTCAATAATTTTCTCGGAATCCAAAATCATGAGGCCGAGTTTAACTTCTGGGAAATCTGGACCTGTGGTAGCAGCAGCAACAAAGTGCTATTAAAAACTACAAAATAGCTGGAATCATAATCCCAAGAAAATGGAAAACCCATAAACTAGTCATAAAATTGTATAAATCCTGCCTTTCTCCCTACCAGCAAGTGAGTGTAAAATGTACCTTGTAGTTTTGTGAGTCTGGACGCGATCGGAATTGGCTGCAGAAGAAGTGAGGTTCAATTTTAGTCTTCCCTCGCTTGAATGCCCCAGAGCTACCGAACCAAGGAGAACTTTTCTATATTTCATCTGGTCAGGTTCGTTGGGCGGATTCAATGAAATAAAAATAAAAAAAAACAAATTTTGAAACCTTAAAAATAATTTTTAGTTGATTTACTTTATTCTTTCTTTTCTTATTTCAATGAAAACTTTAGCAATGTTGAATCGAGTGAAAATGTTCTTGATTTTTTTTAGTCAATAATGAATCAGCTTTGCAACCTAAGGACGAGAAAATATGGGAAAATTGGCTTCTTCCATCGGTTCCTCCCCCGGTGTTGTAATTCAAAAGCATCTGCTGGTGTGAGCTGGAATGGTTTTTGTGAAAAGTTGACTAGAGCTATACCGACAAGAGGGTGCCAGGGCAAGAGCAGTGTTTATACTGTCTGTTGTATGTAAGCCGGGTGTGGAGTGTGCCAAAAGTTGGATGAATTGGCCAGCCAGGCGGCCACGTGTGGACCACCACCAGACTCCGGGCAAATTTTTCGAAACGAACGAGCAAAAAACGAAAAAGAAACACCGCAGGGGAGGGCCAGATGAGCCATGGGGAGGCCAGCCAGTAGCCTGCAGGTCAGAGAAAGTTGTTCGACAAAAGACGCACACCATATCGTTGACTTTATCGTCACATAAATATTATTCTTAACTGCCATCTTATCGACTGACTCCGGAGTTGATGGTGTTGTTGTTGTTCCTCCCCTCAGTCAGTGTGTCGGTGCTTATTGCTTTCCGGGGGCATAAAGTAACGCCCTGTTGAATCGGTGATGGAGGTTGGAAAATTCATTTTCATATGTACAGCTGATTAACCGCTATCTTCCTTCGGCCGAGAAGTGGATGTATCTTCACTTGGCTGCTACACAATCGGAATGGGAGTAATTTCCGGTTGTTTTTCTTCCTCAGATTAGTTTCTTCTTCTCTGATTTGATCTCGGAAAATTGTTTTGGCTTGTGGTATCTTCAACAATAGCATCTCTTCTATGAATGGAAAAAATAATGTACGCAAAATGATAATAAACTCGCATATGGTGAAAAAATCAGGTGAGTCGAGAGGACAGTTTAAAATTACTGAAAAATGTTAAAGCGATTTCAATTCAGCTGCGAGGACAACTTGAAACAGAGAAGAAAGCAAGTCGAGGCAAACAAGTTCTGTGAGTCGGAACGATGCCTGAGAAATACTTTTGAGCGTTTCGAGTGGGTTGAGAGGACTGCTTCAGTTTGCGAGCTAGGGAATCAAAAAAAGAAGCACGGCAAGAGGGCTGATGAATATGATGTGTTACTTTTTAGGAGGACAGCAGGAAATTGCAAAAATAAAAGTACGTAGAGAGGACTGCTCAGGTAGAAAAAATCAGCTAATTGGGGGGCCGACAGCTTTCTAATATCATTGAGCACTTCAAGTGGGTTGAGAGGACTGCGTAGAAAGGAAATCATCATATCTACTGACAAATTTTAAAAGCGATTTTAAGTGAGTTGAGAGGACTGCTTAAAACGACAAAATAGCAAGTCGAGGCAAACAAGCTCTGTGAGTTGAAAGAACAGCTGACGAATATTTTTGAACATTTCAAGTAGGTTGAGAGGACTGCTTGAGTTTGCTAGGTTATGAGTAAAAATAGGAGCATGGCTGAAGGACTGATGAAAATTGTTTCTGATTGTTAGAGAGGACAGCTTGAAATTGTAAAATTAAGGACTGTATCGAAAACTTTTAAGCAACATTCTTCGGTGGATGAAATTGAAAAAAAGTAAATTTTTTGAATTTTTCCTATTCGGTGCATTGAACATCAGTATGCACGGTGTGTTTATAGAAGATGTTTAAAATAAAAAATACAGTAACTCTATTTTTTTCAGAAATGAAAAATTTAGCCTTTTCTGAATCATTTCCAGGCAAAATTAAAATATTTGGTCGGTGAGTCCCCATACGTTTTGTTTTTTTGAAGATTTGTAGTCCATATGTAGACATTTTTATCTGTGAAATTATTCCAGTGTAATGGAATAGCAACATTTTTCATTGAGAATTTATTTTTCTATTTTTATTCAAGTTTTTGAAATTCTGAAACAATTAAAAGTTTCAATACCTGGAAACATAAGTTAATTTGATTTTCTGTAAAACTTATGTTTTTATGAACATTTTATTGAAAAAATTCTATTCTTTGGAATATCCTTGTTATAATTATTGTTATCCAAATGTAACATGACATATGTGTTTATCTTAGTGACTAATTCTGGTTAAAAAAAATCTTAAGACAAATGAATAAGAAGAGTCCTACACCATTTGATTTGTTTCCAACAAAATATATGAAAATCTTTTCTTTTTTTCAAAATTGTTTGTTAACATATTCCCACAATATTTGTAGGCTCTGATGCATATAAATACGCACTTTAGAAAACAAAAATCAAATTTATGATTATACCACTCGTTTATGGCAATTTTGAATTTTGTTTACCTTAGATCAAATTAAAACATATCAAAGCAGACCAGTTTTCAAAAATATTTAAAATACAAAATTTAGTTAAAAGTTAAAATACTTGCACAGAAATCCCAGACAAATAAACAAACAGCACAGAAATCCGTTTATCTTCCGCTACATAACTTCAATTTTAAATTTCTTTTTCTTATATTGTAGGTGAATAAATTTTATATCAATCAATTGAAATTCATTTTTACTTAAGAATTGAAGTACCGTTGATATTTTCGATTTCATGATCAACAAAACGATGGAAAACTATTTTTTTTAAAGAGAAATTTCAATTTCATCGACGGTTTTAAACCAGGTCTATGCATTTTATTCATTTTTTGTTTTTATAGATTTCTATGGTTTATTCAAATAAATGATTTCTATAGTTTTTTCCATAATTGGTATAAAATTGTAGAAGTTGTGATTGTGTAGAAGTTATGTTATAACATTAATGCTTCATTAAGGTTCTATTTAATAATAACGAAGAACTTCAGTGTACAGTAGAATAACTAGAATAAGTAAGGGATGAAAAAAATATGATGAATCTTACGCGCTGCAGGCTAGCTTGCTATCGATCATTTGCAATCCACTTTTGCCAACAGTACTGTAAATTTTGTAAATTTAAGATCCACAAAAGGATTAAATCCATGTTTTTGAAATTTTTTTAAATTTATCATAGTTTTAGACTAGATTCATCCATTAAATAAAATTATTATTTCCAAAAAACTATACAATTCAATTTAATACAAATAATTCAAGAGGTTATTTAAATAATATAGTAGGTTGGAAACCGTAGAAGCTAAGATTATTGACCCTTAACGTAATGCTAGCTCTTTGAATAAAATGGAAGAATCACAGAGTAGAGCAGGGTAACAAAAATTTGGCTAGAAAATAATAAAAATAAAAAAGTTAAAGGAAACTCCATGCTTATAATGATCATTCCATCAAAAGACAGTAACAAGCAAAATTTAAGCTAAATTGAACTGTTGCAGCGATTTGCATTGAGTCTGAAGTAAAGTGAGTGTGAAGCAAAAAAAAAAAACTGATTTTCCATCAAAAAATGTTTTATACGTATCGTTAACTTTTCCATATTCATTATCGTTTTATTTTTTTCAAAGCTTGAATTAAGGCAAACGTTTCTACTCCAGATCGCATCACGATAAGCGTTATCATAAAGGAGTTATAGCGGTTCCTAGTGTTTACTAATTTTCTTAATCAATAAGCTCCTATTCAAAAAAATCCCAGTGTTGCCACAATCAGAAAATCTAAAGATAATGGATTCAAATGGATTCAAATGGATTCCTATTATTTAAGATAATTCTAAAAAAATCAAATAATTTTACCCTCTCAGACTGCTGACAGGATTTGCCAATAAATTTGCAAATTTTAGGATCGGAAGATACTTTTTAAGCATTTTTTATGTTTAACAGCTCTGTAACTAGTTTTATAAAAAATTTCAAAGTTTTTGATGACATTGATGAGTTCAATTTAACGGTATCAAAAGTTAAAATTGAGAGAATGAAATAGTACCTCTGAAATTATAAAACCCTTAAAATATATTTATTTTTTGAAGAATTCGAATAGAAAATTTTCAAAAAAATTTTTTGTATGGGGGGTCACCGACAAAATATTCTAATTTTCGGTGAAAATGAACCGGAAGAAGCTCTACTTTCTACGCATGCAAAAATTAGCGTTACAGTATTTTTTTTCTTTAAATCCTTCTACGAAACACACCGTGTATGATTAGTGAAACTGTCCCCTCCTTCCTGAAGTTCCTCTTCACAATCGCCCAGTATCGTGCAATCGTTCGGAGATCTGGACAATTTGGTGGATTCATGTTTTTTTCCGAGGAATTGGATGTTATTGGCTGAAACCCACTGCAGTGCTGGCTTGGCATAGTGTGCAGATGACAAATCCAGAAGAGAGAGGGATACTGATGCTTTGTATGTATAGAGAGGCAGCAATCTTTTTTCAAGCATTTGTTTTTGTTAACTTAAGCATTTATTGTACCTTTTGTGAAAAAAATACTTGACCGCAGCAGACCACCGGTATAAATAGCTTGCCATACTAGAACTTTCTGCACATATTTTTCCTTCACAATCGTGCAGTCGTCATCATCCACCATCCCTGGATCCTGTTTGACGTAAATAGGTTGTGTCGCCCATTAAATAGGATGCACCCGTTGCTGTTGTCCAGAAGCCGTTCGTAATGTTTCCGTGTCCATGTTTTTGGTCGAGATTTCACTCCTTCAAGGAGTTCCTGGCCTTGATTGTCTGAATCATCGCATGCTTGTTTTGAACTTTTTAGCCAGGTCGCACGTTGATACCGATTGGTTATGTTTGATATGAGTGACTTATTTAGCTTCCAACTGGGGCTGACTGGAACCAGGTTTTCTTCAGGATCTAGGCAGATCCTTCAAGAACGACTCTGTCGTGATTTCCAGGAGATTTCTTCGCACGGAGAGATCCGTACTCAACAACGTTCGCCAAACGAATGACCGACGTTTCATTGAAACCCCGACAGTCAGATAATGAATCCAGTAGGAAACGTGTCATGAGATCGTAGCTCCAAGGCCTACTTTGCTATCCTACAGACTCGTTGCCGTATTTGCCAAAGATATTTTTCACGCCTGTGTGGTGTACTTTGAACCGTATTTTGATTTGTTCTTAAAGTAATTCTTGTTCTTCTTTTTCGTTACAGTTCTTGAAGTAAATAGGAAGGACTGCTTGATAAGCTCTTCGTCAAAAACCGAGGTACACGCTAGCCCGTAGCGCGTGGGTGGCCTACCCAAGAAGAGTGAAACCAGATCGACTTGCCAAGCCGTGAGTACAGCTACCTTCCCACCCAGGCGTCACCCGACGCGTGAGGACGAAGACTTTTGGACCGAGTAAGATGATTGTCCCACTTCCACCCCGAGCTTTCCGACAACGAGAATTCGCCGGATGAAACATCAGATAAAAAGGTATTTACTGTTTTAGAAATCCTCCCATCCGAAAACTCCCCCAGCCTAACAAACGCCTGGAGTTCGAGGAACCAAAAAAGACCTTGTGCACCCTAACTCAATAGTCCACGTGACTTATATCAGGGACCGGGTGTTGGTAGGTAACCCCTTCTGGGTTGACCTGATCCTGGGGAAAAAACAAAGTTTCAGTGTTTTCTAGAAGACTGCGAGAACTTCATAAAGATGCAAAAATAATGCGAAAATAATGCTTGCCTGTAGGATAGCTTTCAAAAGAAGATCGAGTCAGGAGGACAGTTTGGGGAAAAACAACTAGTTTGTGACAGTTGTAAATAACAACAATAAACAGTAGTGATGATTGCAAGATAAAAGTACAACGAGTCGAGAGGACAAACATCATAGATAGTTTTGAATGTGTTGGGAGGAAAGCTTAAAAAAAAGTGAAGTTTTTATACTAATACTAGCTGACCCGGTGTGCTTTGCTACACCTTCCAAAATTTAATTTAATTTGTTAAAATAATTGAAATTCAGCTATATTTCCTAGACAGCGGCGTTTCAAACCAAATTTTAAAATAAATTAGAAGCTTATGCTTTAAAAAAAGAGCAACACCTGAAGTTTCTAACGTTAGTTCGAAGATGTTTTAATAGTTTTTTCTTAGAATTTATCTCTTAATTTGTTTTTCAAGATCTGAAAGTTTAACTCCTTTTTCATAAGCTTCAAAGAGTTTTTAATTATTTCAATATGTATGTTTAATTGTTATGCCAGGCCTGTCCCTCTTGCAATGCAAGAAGTGCTTACTAACTACCATAAAATCGTTTTTTGGAATTCAAATGACGTAGTTTTCGCTTTCTTTGTCTGATAAGATTTCAAATTATGCCAAATGTAATTTTTTTTGTACGCTTTATTTATTGATGGATTAACCTTTAGTTTTCACCCTCTCCAAATGTAATGTGAATGAAGACTCGTCTCCTCCTTTCCGGCTCCAACGGAAATAAGGGAGGGTCTCAATTTATTCGTACTCAAACATCCACCCTTCCTTTTGCTTTATAAATTCTCGATTTATGCCAACAAACTTGTGTGGATGCCCTTATTGGTTTGATAAGTTTTCAAGCTATACATCGCAATTTAAATTGAACTCCCTTTGTCCCTCCCTTCTTCATACTGCAATGCAGAAAGGTTTGTAACAATCATAGAAATATATCTCGTGCCCAAATACCTTCCCATGTAAAAATCATGTTTATAATTTTTCTCGCAATATATTAAACTTGAAGACATGACACATAACAACTTGAAGTGACGCCAAACAGCACTAGTCATGGTATGAAATCTGGCGACTTTTAACACTGCAAATTATATTCATATTGATAAACTGCAAATCAATGAATTAAGGAAAAGAATGGTTTTTAAAGTAGAAAATAAAATGTTTAAATTTTGTTATTCGGCTGAATTACAGAAATTTTCTCTTTTTTTGTGCTGAGGGTCTTTAAGACTTTTCAAAATTTAAACTTACTGACCTTATCTGTTCATTATCAATCAAATGAAAAGCATATTATCAAAAATTGAATGGTTCGGAAAAATCTGTAAAGGCTTCGACGGTGGTATGAATTTTTTCTAAAATTTTTCATGTAAACATCACACAAAACCTTAAAATGATGATTTTTGCACCGAGAAGACTAACAGTTATCTAAGTTTCTTTTTTCATTTTTTTTATTTCAATCTTAATTTCAATTCAGATACACCAGGGCAAGTGCAAATGGATTAGAATATAGTTGAATTTCAGTTCAACAAACTTTTGTTGAAAGTAAAATATGCAAAAATGTTGACAGAAAGATATTTCAAGTTAACATTTGTTCCAATTATAGAAGCAAGTGAAAACACAACGCTTTTTCTAAACTTATTCATGTATGCGAAATATAGTGTAAAGGCATTGAAATGAATTTTATACGTGTTCCTGTTGGTTTTATCAAATTTCATTGATATATCTGCAGTTTGTTTTTTTTGCAGTTAAAGTAAACGTTTGATACTCCACTTTTACTCAATGCTGTTTTAAACAAAAAACCTCAATTGCCAAAGACACTTTTTATAATTCAGAACATCCACTTCAGATTCAACACGCGGATACTCCTTTCAAAAATTTTCTCATATAATGCTGCATCATTTTGGAGAGGTAGATATTTCGTGGCTAAAATGCGCGTTTGAACTTGTTTCAGAATGTCAAATGACAGGAGTTAATAGTATTTTCAACATTCTCCGGTCACATTAAAAAAAATCTGCTTCCACTGGTACATCAATCTCAAAAAATTCTCTTCTATGTAGCCAAAATACGTAAAACAACAACACACTTTTCATGTTAAGTACGTACTTGAATTGTGTGTAAACAAACAGTAGTGTTTTTTGGTGAATGGTCTAAAAAACAGTTGAGTTTATTTCGTCAGATTCTTTAGTTGGGCTCAACAATTATTGGATGAAGACTTAATTTATACATTTTTTTTGTAAATGATGAACGTTTGCTCTTGCTCTAGTGTACCTTCTCAACTGTAAATTCTTCCGGAAATTGCATATCCTCACTTTTTACACATAATCTATTTTGCAGGACAGGCTCTTGTTTAGTTCATGTGTTTGTTCATTTTCATCTGATTTTGTTGTGGTTCTGAAAAATTAATACATATTATTATTTTGTCTGCAATCGATAGGAATCTAGGCGTATTGGATTATACAATTTTGTGTATCTTCTCACTTACTATTTTTTTAAACGTCCGCAAAGACACCTTTATCAGTATTAAATTAATATTTTAGACAAAAAATGCTACTTTAATTAACACGAAATCGAAATAGTTTTATTTTTTAAGATCGATCATATGGTTTTGATTCGGTCGGCAAAATATCAATCTGGATCACATCTAGGCCGCATTCATTAATATGTGCTGTACAAATGTGCTGGGAATCATATAGAAAAATATCACATCTAGGCTTCATAGCGCCACCATGTGCATTGACAGTATGCCTGGTTGAGAAATACCCGCCCAAATGTTCCCACTAATCAGTATGCTATGCCATGGTTACTATTCTCTCGCGACGTTGGTTCACGACGCCTCGACCATGGAGACGAAAAACAAACCGCCCGGCGCCCAAAGTAAAGAAAATTTCTCTCTTAAAAATGGAAGCCATGACTTTTAATTTATTCCAATTATTACAAATTTAATTATTACGGACAATTGATGCGACTTTATGTTATTTTTATTCGATATAAACCGATTCGCATGGCTACAGAATATTCTAAAAATAATTTCATTCGAATCGTTTGGGTCATTTCGGAGGAGTAGTACTACAAACACCGTTACAAGAGAATTTTATATAATAGATTTGAGCGTAACTATTACTATCAGGCTGCATCGTGTAGAATTACTAACAGCAGACCTACTTGAACCACTTGTACTTGAGATGGTAGATGTGCTCAAATTAGTATAAAAACTTCACTTTCGGCTCATTTCTATTGACGTTTACACTATGAAGGTCACAATTGGCCACTTTGAGTTGTACATTGTTTGAAAGGCGATACTTTTCAGATTGCAAAACTGTTAAATATGTAACCGAACTTGTCCGAACTCAGGAGATATAATCAGTTCAAAATGACTATTTTTGTTAAGTATTTTTAAGATATCTCGTTTAAACTTCAAAATTTTTATACAGTGTATCCAGCAAAAGTGTATAACTTTTCTGTCTCCAAAACTCTCTATAACATATTTTAAACGAAAAATCACGCGACAAAAGTAATGTTGAAAAACCTGAAAATTAATGTTATTTATTTAAAAATTGTCATAACTTCGGAACGATTAATGTTCCAGTTATGACTTCTTTAGCAAAGTTGTTAGAATTGGTACAAGTTAAAAACTTTTCTCAGACATAATAGCTCTAAAATGGATATTTAAAAAGTTGGTTTTTCTAACTCACTACTAGGTGGATTAATCAACTTTCTAAAAACTATTTTTTTAGCCCTTGTAATTTTAGTCATTTGTCTCGAAGACACTACAGGTCTAAAACGCATAGTTTAAGCAGAAAATAGTTTTGATCGCCTTTTTCATGTTTTACCCATGTGTGGGATGGTTTGAAATTGCAAAATTAATGTTAAGTAGGAAAGACTGCTTGAGTAGACAGAAAAATAGCGATTCGAGAGAGCAAGTTTCTTGGTGACCCGTGCGTGCAAATCCGAGCAGCCAGTTTGTTGGTTGGATTAGCCGGTATAGTGAGTCGATTTCCACATCTAAACATTTGAATGAGTTGGGAGGACAGCTTCAGAAATCGAATAAGAAGAAAATCTTGAATAAAAGAACCATTAGACGAATCTAAAGGACAGCTTCAAAATAAATTCAAGCGGATTGAGAGATATTTTAGTTCGGATAGTGATACTAAAATAGCTTTAGAAATCGTGATCATATAAATTAAAATGGTTGTATAGTTCTAAAACAGTGGTTTTCAAAGTTTTCGCTACCGCCCCCTGGGGGGATTTGAAAGCTTTCAGGGGGGGCGGTGAGCTCATCACTTAAATTTTGGGGGCGTTGGAAGGGCTCAGGGGGGTGGTGCGATCATATTAACATATTAGAGACCGCTAAGAAATAAAATCCGGAAACACCATAATTTGGCATTGTATATCTCATAAAATACTTGACGAAATTCTACGAATTTAGTAACATTGAGCTACTGAAATTTTCATATTTAATTTTGTAGAATAAAATTCAATTAATAAATTCGGATTATTTGAGATATGCATCTTAGAGTAGCATACTGGCGGCAAGTGAAAAAACGAGATATCCCGTATATGGTCCGCAATGTGTCGAAATTCTCTTTTACAAAAATAACGAAGATATGAAATGACAAAGAGTAAGTTTAATGTTCAACAATCACGTTACAGAACTAAACATCAAATTACAGACAGGTTTAAGACTGAAATGGCAATGTTTATAAATTTATAAAATGTGTTTTCACAAAATAGAAGGTTGAACAAAACAACTTTTGAGATAAGCCTCTGTAAATGGCGTTATCCGTGATTAAGTTATATATTTCTTGGAAAGAAAATTACAAAATCTGATTTTTAAGCCAAGAAAACTTTATTGAAAGTTCTGTTTGGCCATTTTTAATGCAGTCGATTCAAAAATTTAATAGTGTCATTTGTCATCGAAAAACTTTTAAATTATTCGGTTATAAATTAAATTGCCAAAATTCATTTATAGGAAATTATTTTAAAGTTTAAGAGGCGTAAATGTTGCTAAACTTTTAACATGAGCCTTTTTAAGATTTTGTTCCATAAATATAATGAAGAAATTTTTGACATCAAGGAATTACACTACTTTTAACATAATGTCTCAGACCTAACAGTACTTTATTTGTTTCCCAATCATGCAAATAAAATATTTTAATAACCAAAATTTAAGATTTTTGTTTTGTTTCCAAATTAAACTGATTATTTTCAAGTTAGAGTATTCGTTCTGGAAATTATAAAAAATTGAATGAATTTTGAATTTAGTCTTACAACAACATGATGCCAAAAGCTCATGGTTTTTGAACTATAAAATTCATCATTTTGTTTTTAGGATTAAAAAAATCATTCAGAGGGGCATTGAGCTCGAAAATTCTTGAAAAGGGGGCGGTGAGTGAAAAAAGTTTGAAAAACACTGTTCTAAAACGTCTGGTTCCGAAAACATGAAACAGGCTGAGCACCACTGAATTTCAGTGTGTGTTACACGGCTAACTCTTACCTCAATACAAAAAAGGGAAAACCCTCATCTTGTAGTAACTATGATTATTTACTATCACACGTCATTTTGAAGACTTAAGCTAGCTTAACATTTTTTCTACTCATGGGCCAGTTTCCTACTTTAAATACAAACATCTGACAGCCAAACACACAGCAATCATATCACAGCTCGGTTTCTTCACGTCTCACAGCATATCACAGGAATTTCTGGCATTCTGGCAGCCTTGCCTGGCTGCACTGTTCGACGAGCATATGGCACCGGCCCGGAATACCTCCAACTTCTGCTTCCGGCTAAGCTGATCGACTCACGAAGTGATTTTAGCTCCCAAACAACGGCCCTGTATGAAACAACCATTGTTTCTCTATTTCTCAAAGGTGGAAACCTTTCGCTTTTTTGTCACTCACCCTGTTGGGGCACTTGGCATTGGTAAACCGGTTCTACCAGCGCAGTTTGCAACCTTCGGCTCTGCTTGGTTTGACGTGTCCATCGTCGGAGCTGGATGTTGTAGCTATAACTGTTGCCTGGGAGTTGAAAAGAGTTTACACATGTGCTTTCGTTTGACAGGTTACACTCTTAATTATAAACATTGAATGTTGGCTCGAATTAGCCCTATCACTACACGCTCATATCTAAATAGCCACAAACAAATTAATTTCAATGCTATACACACAAGAAAACAATAAAGGCTCTGAAGTTCTTAAAGTTTCTTCGAAACAAAAAGAAAAGAAAATCCAGATCAGGATCCAATGATCCCCCTCTTCCTGCACCTGCCTGAGAATGTTTGAAACATTTCTCCGAAAACGCCCAGAATCAAAACAATCCACAATGCGTCGTTGTGTTGTTTGTTGTTGATGATGTTGATGTTTGTCGATTTGATGATGCCACTCACTTGGGGTGTTTGTTTGTTGAATTTCAGGGGGCCCAAAAACAGAAACCACCATCCTCTCTGGATCTGCCTTCGCGTTTTGAAGAAGTTGCAAACTGTAGGTTCACACACTGCTCCACCACGTTTGTTGTTTGTATGCCGACGAGTGAATGTTTACCGAGCGACTTCTGACAAAAACCCGGTCGGTCCCGGTTTAATTTGGACGGAAGGTATCATCCCCACACAACAAGTTTAAATTGAAAACTTTGCTGCCTTGTTTTGATGATTTTGGAATTGTTTTTGAAGGTTGGGGAGGCAATTGGAGATTGATTAGAATTCTTAGGAGTGGATATTCTCTTATCACATTTGGGGTTAAACTAGAATAACAACGTGATCCTCAATAAAAAATTTATAGAAGTCAGGATAAAATGTTAAAGCATTGTAGAAAGGTATATGGAAAAAAAGCAAAAAGGACAAAGTTCAGAACAGTTTTTCAAAGTAATGAATCAGAACAAAAAAAAATCGACAATCCATTAAGAATATGAATATTCTCAGTACATTATTCGGATCATAAAATCGAAGATATCCGAGCATGATTTGACAATTTTACCGTACTGGAAGCTGGTTTATGAACTGTAAAATTACAGCTCCAAAACCAAGGAAATTGTCTAAAATTTTAATGTAAATCGACAACCCACAGTAATAAATTGGTTCGTGTTTATGCAAGGAAATATTAACGATAATTGTTACCTTATGAGCACAATTCGTGATCCAGCTCGTTTCTCCTCGTTACACATCATGATTGTTTCGACTTTGAGTTATTAAATTGATTACATTTCACTGCGTTCAAATCCCATCCGGAGAAATCCGAGCAGTCTCGGTACAAGTGTCTACTGAAATATGGCCAATTGATCCGGCTTATAATTACCGAATGGAAAGCACACAAAGCCAAGGTTCCTGGCGAAAGGTAGGAAAATGGTCTTAAATCGATTCAATCGCCTAACCACCCAAACAAAATTCTCAAGTATGTTTTCCCCCTTCTTCATTCCAACAACAACATCCATGTATCATCTCAAGTGAGGCCATTTTAGCATCCGTTTAGTGACTTGAGTGAGAGTTAGTCTGGGGTTGGACCGACAGCAGCAGTGGCTGTCGGATGTAAATTGAAATTCATTTTCCTGGGTACACCTTCGTTTCTCCATCCTCATTTACGGAACAATTCCTTCACGTTTAAATCAGCTTCCGTTTGTGATTTTCTCTCATCTTTGGGTGTATCATTAGCAAGCTGGATGGGGGACCGCCGAAGGTTTTCCTCAAGTTGTCGAGTGTTTGTCCTTCAACTTCGGCTTGTGTATGTGAATGATTGTGTCTTTGAGAAAATATGGCAAAAGGTAAGAGCTGGTTACACATCACCGGAAGTTTACCAGCCCAGAGCATACTTACAGGAAGACCCCCGATTGTTTCATCCTTGGAAGGTGAGGATTTCCGATGCAACTGTAAGTGGCCTTTGATGAGGAAACATCTCGATCTCTAGCCAACTAAAAAGCCATCTCTTCCAGCAAGGCAAAAGGATGTGCTCATTGTTCTGAAGTGTGTGTACCCTCACACTTCTGAAACAATAACACTATCGAAAGAAAGTACCTAGATGGTTTGCATAATGTGTGATGCTTAAGTGGTTTCCTGCCATGGGCTGTGGAGAAAAATAGTTACCCCTTTTAAACAGATTTACCGGAACGAATTATTCAAGACGTTAAATTGACTTTTCTGAAATCCAGTCTAAACTGTTGATGTATTCACATATGAAGACTCAACGTAACGTGCTCGTTGGAAGTAAAAAAACTACATTCAAATTGATCAAGGAACACAATTGCATGGTTGTGAATGTAAGGGGTACCCTCATACGAAATTTACATATGATATTATGACATTACTCGAACACTTTTAAACTTACTTTGATCAAAATTGGTACACAATCACGTTCACGTACAACTTAAAACATCAAAAATCGAGTTTATAGAATAGATTAATTAAATAGAAAAAAATGCGAGTTGAGAAGACAGCTGAGAATATTATCGAGCATTCCAAGTGAGCTGTGAGGACTGCTCAAGTTTGTAAGACAGTGTATCAGGATAGTCAAAGAAGTTGCATGGCGATTATTTGAGAGCACTTCAAAGGACAGCTTGAAATTAGCAAAAATGAAAGCTAGCTGGGAGGCTATTTGGGTAGAAAGAAAAAAATTGCGAGTTGAGGTAATAGCTGGAGAAATGTGAACATTTTAACACGTTCGTCGCCACGCTCATTTTGGTAGTTTTACTAGCCGGGCCCAAAGAAATTCCGGGAGCGAGAAAGAAAAGAGGGAGAGTTCCCAGATTTGCAACGTGTGGCTAAACTGAGCGGCTAACTTGAGTAAGAGAGCGTCACCTGCTTTTTGATGTGACGGGGCCCCCCAGGAAATACACCCGTCACCCGAATATGGGTGCCGTGGCGACGAACGTGTTAAGCGGACTGAGAGAACAGCTTGAAATTGCAGACGAATTAGCTCATAGATGTTTTCCTTCAAAATTTCAGTGTTTGACCTGCCTTCAATGCCAAAAGACATAACTCCTTTCAACAGCTTATAGCTCGGTAATCTGAAGAGGAAATTCAAGGTTTCAATCTGTAACGTATAAGCAGATATTTGGTTTATTGTTAATTGAAGATAAAGGGCTAACACGAAATTATTGCGACACCGAAAATGTCTTGCCAATTTTTTATAACGTTTAGAATCAAACCAAAATTTTAGGGTCGGTTTATACATATGTATATTTACTTCAAAAATCAAATGAAAAGTTAATCGATGGAGCTGAGTCTTGTAAAATTGAACGCATTTTCGCTGGATGCCCTTCATCAAAGTCTTTACACTGTCATCCGGCACCAATTTCTCATTTATTTTTCAATTTTTTTAACATGTTCTTCTTGTCTTTGACTGTCTTCTTGCTCTTCCGAAGTTCTCGCTTCATAATTGCTCGCTCAGTACTGCTCCACCGGGCGCAGCTCCGGACAGTTTGGCGGGTTCATGTCCTTTGTCACGAACGGCTCACTCCTCAGTCCGCAAGAGCAAATGACATGCTAAACGAGATATTTGGAGGCGAACTTCGTCATTTTCTTCTTCTTAAATTTGTCGTCCTCATCGAACTTGCTCTTGCCGGTGAAAAACTAAAACCCTGGAATTTACTTAAAATCGGCTTTTATATACGTTTCGTCGTCCAGCACACAGCAGCCATATTTTGTCAGCATCTTCTCGTAGAGCTTTCGTGTCCAAGTTTTAACCGTCGATTGTTGGCACTCATCGCGTTTTGGGAAGTTCTGTACCTTCTATATATGTTGTCCAGTTCCCTTCTTTGCATTCTGGACGTAGCTCTGCGACATATCGATCTTTTTAGCCAAATCTCGGCTTGAGACGTAGAGATTTGCTTTAGTCATCCGCTCCACTTTTTCCATCGTCTTTTCGTTCTCCGGTCCCGGTTTTCGTCCAGCTCTTTTGCCATGGTCCAACGGCAAGCGCTCTGGGAACCGCTTCAACCCTCTGGAGACTGTTGAATGGTAAATGTTCAACATTTTTCCCAACTGCCGGGGTGACAATTCAGGAATTTCCAGGTGTTTGGAACGAATTTGGTCTCTCGACTCGCTTTGATTCACCTACACATACACACCAACGAGAAAGTGTGCAAAATTTGGTTGATTTTTACCCAATGGTAAAAAAGTTATGCCCTGTTGAATGTGCCGCAATGATTTCGTGTTTGCCGTTTCAACCAATTCGGATAAAAACATATTATTAAAATAAACAAACTTTGTCAAACCCACAAAAGTACAACATATTTTGCTCAGTGTGTAGATTTGGTGTGCATCGACCAGAATAAAAAATAATCGTGCTCCTGTAGGTAATCACCAATTAAATTTGACGTAGAGAAAGAAAATCAAGAAAAGACCAACAACGCAACAACCAACAATGCTGTTTCCGTTGGCATGCTTTGTTTTTTTTTTCTGTGAAAGGCTCGTGGAGAGCAGAAACACCCTGAGTCATTGTGCTAAGTTTCCACGTCGTTTCGTCGTCCGAAGAACTTTTTATTTTGACCTCTCTGTCGAAAAAAGACGACTAATTGTTAGAAGAGGGCGAATCGAAAATTTCGTGGTTGAATCTGCGAAAACACTACCCGTCAAAACACAAAATGTAACTCGAAGATCTCAACTAATTCCGCCATTTCACGCATGGAACAGATGGTTTGATTTTGACCCCAAACTGTCGAGAAGGACGGTTAGCATTCAGAAAAGGGCAATCCCAGGGCTCTTTTTTCTTTCTCTTTTTTCCATTTCTTTTCTCTCGCCTCAAGCAAAAGCGAACGACATAACGGTGCTCCAAGGAAGCCAAGGGTCCATCAACAACTTCCGAAAAAAAATCGGGTTCCAGCAAGACAACGGTCATCAAACAGTTATTCGACAGAGGTCGAAGGAATATGAGGGACCAGCTACGAATTCCGGAAATCTCCAGATAAAGTTTGCTTCATTTAATATTGGAACAAATTCTTTTGCTCATTGTGGCGCTCCTAGTGGACGGATTTGGAAACTTTTTTCACCCACGTGTTGGGAAATTCATTACCTTTCACCATGTATTTATGTCATAACACCAAACGATAGCATTTTGTAAACAACCACCATGGAAGCCGAACGGAGAGATCAAATTGTGCACAGTTTTCTTGAAAATCCATTGTTGTCGGCATCGAAGCTAGCTAAACAGCTTAAAATGCCAGAAATACCGTATGGCGTGTTATCAAGCAGTACAAGGAAACATTGACGACGGCTCGGAAGCCGCATTCGAAGCGTCGAAGTGGAACTGTTGACCGGAAACTGCGTGGGAAAGTCATCAAGGCCGTCAAGAGGAATCCCAATCTTTCAGACCGCGATTTGGCCAATAAGTTCCAGGCCGCTCACAGTACGGTGCGACGATTTCGTCTCCGGGAAGGAATAATGTCATTCCGAGTCAGCAAACAGCCAAATCGGACGCTGAAGCAGAACAATGTGGCCAGAATCCGTGCTCGAAAGCTGTACGACCAAGTGCTGACCAAGTTCGACGGATGTATTCTGATGGACGATGAGACCTACGTGAAGGCGGACTTTGGGCAAATCCCAGGTCAAAAATTTTATTTGGCGACGGCTCGGGGGGATGTAGGGTAGAGGACCCTAAGACAACGGCTTAAGGAAGCTTTTTTCATTATTTCAATAGAATTGCCTTCCACGTTGTTTTAAAACTGATGTTTAGTAATTGATTTAAATTTCTAATACTGTTTTATGAAACCATGAAGGAAATAGATCAATCCATTACGTACTTTTTAGTCATTTAATGATTTATTTTCCTCATTCAAGTTCCTTCATTGTCGTACCAGGTTCCTAAGTCCGTGGTACAAGGAGACCGAAATTGTCTCAATTTATTCCACCCTCTTCAGAAATACATTTAAAATTTTGCGGTTGCGGTTCATGCAATTGGCATTAGCTTACATCGAACGGATCAACCGCACAGGATAACAGCAGAAGTTCTTTCAAGTAACCAGTCGCAATAAGCTATGAAACTAGGATAGCTTTATTCTAAACAGGTCTACAATTGCTTGGCTAATGCATCTGCAGGCGGCAAAATATTATACCTTCCATTCAATTATACCGAAATTGTCTCAAACTATTCCTCCCTCATGAGGTATAGATTTGAAATTTTGCGGTTGCGGTTCATGCAAATGCTATTATTTACTTCGCACGGATCAACCGCGCAGGATAACGGCAAAGTTCGAGTGAGATCTCAGTCGCAATAAAATGGTCTTGCCAAGAAATCTCAAGGTAGCGTTATCGTAGCTAGGTACCAATGCTTGGCTAAGGCAATTGCAGGCAGCACAATATTAGACCTTACAAATTGAATCCACCCTGCAAATGTATTTTCTACCAACACACTCCCTAACGGACAGGGCTGCCATGATCCAGGATTTGTCTGTAAGATAAAATTTCATAATATTCATACAGACATTTAACACAAACTACAATGCACAAATTTACACAGAAACTACCCATATTCAAAGAACATCAACATTTTTAATAGAACTATATGTTTTTCTACGTAATGAGACTGAATAGTAAGACATTTGAGGAGAGGCAGAATCACTTTTGCGTTTTGTCAACATGTGTATTCTTATACATGTGGGAACCCTGGCGAAGGATATCGAAACAACGCAACGGCACGTTGATGTGTGTAATGCGCATTAGACTGGTTCAGCTCATCTATTCGAGTTTTTTTACGAGCGATAAAACTTTTCGACTTTCTCATTCAAACTGTAATATGTCAAAATGACAAAACATCTTTTGTTGAAAATTCACTGAGAATATATGAAAATGAAGCAAACACGAGTCAAGTTTCAAAACTTATATGGTAGGAATCAGCATTAAAAACGGGTTCGATTTTGTTTTATTTTGAACGACTTTATGTACAAAAAATCATATCTTCCGATTTTTTTTATCCAAACTTGTATTGAGATTCAAACAAGAGACTCGTGAACTCTTATTTCAAAGTTTAAATTATTCATTCATCTAAATTCTCTTGTCATTTTGAATATCAACGGGAGTTTTTTGCATCGATTTTCCATGCATCGTCAATATTCAATAGAAATCGAGGTTATCGGTCCAGGAATTGATTTTTTTTTCCTCGAGTAGTTATTGATTCCCATTTAGATAATTTCTGAAAACTGAAGAAGTTTAAGTTTTAGTTTTTAAGGATCTCTCAGTGAACATTCTGTAGAGCAAAGCGTTTGGTCGTATGTAAGATATTGCAGTTTGAATGAAAGAAGTTGAAAAAGTCTAATTTTCATATAATTGATGTATCTAATGTTTCAAATACTTGAGAGAGTTTTAGTGTAATTATATAATCGAACCATAAATAATCAAATCTTAAAATATAAAATTATGAAGAAACAATGTCATTTTAGTTGAACGTTAGAAATGTGTAAAGTTGGAGATATTCTTGCGTGCACTCAAACGTCTATTAGATTATGCACGGTACTGGTAGTAAATAATTTGTAAAACACCAACCACTTAGCTAAAAAAGCCATCAATTCTATGTTCATTTAAAACCATGGATTATAAGAAATGCTGAATACATTCAAGTAATTTATTAATATAAAAAGACTTTTTGCACTTATCTCCCAGCGTATCTAGTTCCTAGCTTCAAAATTACTTTATTGTGTTGTGATTACTTAGAAATCAATTATGTTCATTCTCTATGAGTCCGACTGTGGTCAGCAAAAAAAAGTAAAAATGAACCGGTCTAATTCCAATTCTTGCAAATCGGTTTCCTTTTCCTGTCGCAAAATTACGACGAATTATGGGGGCCGAGCGATTCGATTTCAATCGAATATTGACAAATTTATATAGTTCAGATTAGTTTGAAATCATTTTTCAAATTTTATTTCAACACTTTTTGGGCTTGTGATATAGCTCAGTTGGCAAGTCTGTTGTCTCCTGAGCCGATGTCCGCGAGTTCGAGCCCAAGAGTAAACATCGAACACAGTTGTACCGGATAGTTTTTCAATAACGATCCGCCAACTGCAACGTTGATAAAGTCGCGAATGCCATAAAGATGGTAAAACGACTATAATCGAAACAAAAAAAAAAAAAAAAAAAAAAAAAAAAAAAAAAAAAAAAAAAAAAAAATTTTACACTTTTCTGTTGAATTTGATTATTTTGATTGTTATATGCATTGAAAGGAAGCGTTAAAACAAAGAAACACGTTGGGGGGATCATTAAGTTCGACTTTCAATATGGCGGAGTGTGCCAATAATTAATTTCACTTCGAGATTTCAATATCAAATATCTCAAAAAATAGTTTTAAAAGTGACAAATTTGTGATAGAAAATGAATTCACAGGCGTAAGTTTATCATGTGAAGTAGCCTATTAAAGTGGAAAGTGATTTTTCGGCTCTAAAACATGCATTCATGAATTAAGACGAATAAGAGGGATACGACGGAGGAGGGTGCACCTACCCTACCTGCAAAATTTAAGTTCGTGTTTGCGGATAAATTCGCCCGCAAGTACATGATTTGGCAGGGGATAGTCTTTCAATGTCTTTCTCACTGACAAGACAATGACATCAGAAGTCTACAAAAAAGAGTGCCTACAGAAACGGATTCTGCCGTTTATTCGTGCCCACGACCGTCCAGTAATGTTTTGGCCGGACCTCGCAAGCTGCCATTACAGCAAAACGGTTATGCACAGAAAAAAATAATGACTATTACGTGTCATGGAAAATGACGTCATTTATAATAAAACAGTCTGTAACTCAAAAAACATTTAAGATTAAATAAGTTGGCCTGAAAATTCACAGATCCTCATTTAATTTTACACCTTATGTCCTGTAACAAAAAGGAGCATGACATTTGCCGTAGTTTTACATGTCATAAAAAATTACGTGTCGTGAAATTTACGTGTCTTCCAATAATTTTAAATTAGACTTGAGAAAAAAGTTTGCCTGGCATCCCAGTAAGGTAGAAAAAGAAACGTCAAAATGATTTCGCTGAACTTTTCAGTTTGTTTTGATTCGGTTTTGTCGATTTCCTGCCGAAGGAACTCCAGCAGGCAGAAAGAAAAATCCAACGGACGTGACGTGACGATCGGCTAGGTGTTTTTCGAGGATTCGGAAGACAGCAAATTTTGTTACCATCAGCAAAACACTGTTGTCCACTTTTGCTGCGGATCTTAGAGCGGACAAATAGTTAACCAATCTTCTAGATCGAGGTTTTCATGTGCAGGTGCAAATTCAAACGGCTGCTATCGGAGCGAAGCAGATTACCTTTATGCAGATATTTTTATTAATGCGGTAAAGTAAGTTTAAAATTTATTTTTTAAATATTTATCATCCCTTAAGAACTAATTTCCATTTTGTTTTGTTCATCCATCCCATCCTCAGCAGCAGCAGCGGCCAGAACTGTCAAGCAGCCGCCAACGGTGTTCCGGGGATCTGCGCAATATAAGCCAGTCGGGAAAGTAACGCTACCAATATGCGATCCCAAACAACCTCTCAATTTATTTTCGGGAGCTAGTGCTTTGCGGCGGTCTTAGAGTTTGGTGCAGTATCGGATTGTCTTACTGAAGCTGTAGCCTTCCAGGTGAGTAAAAAACCCATTTTATTTAGTTTACCAGCTGCACACAATTTCATTTCTCAAACGATAGGTCTGAGCCAAAAAAGAAAAAAAAAACGAGCTGCATACAACTAGATTTTTTTGTTGTGCATGGATTTCATTCATTTGTTCTGTTTGAAACTAATAGAATTTGAAACAAATAAATTAAGTATCATAGTAAATATTTTTCAAATAAGAACTTAAAAGTGATCAAAGGTCTAATGTGTTATTATGCATTAATTTATTTCCAGAATCGACGAAGAACATACTTCAGCACCATGCTCAACTAATTCTTCTCCCAACCAAGATGACCCTGTCGGACCAAGATTGGCTTCTATATTCATCATGAGCAGCCATTTCCGGGTAGTGGATGGTCATTGGTGGTCAAATTGGATTCGCAGGTTGTAATGATGCACAGAATTAGTGCTTGTGAATTTTATTTTATAGTATAGAAAGAGTAAAATGAAAAAAAATATTTCTTGATTCAATTTAAAATTAATTGTATATCAAATAAACTGTAAGATTCAAAAACTATGTCTATGGACATTTTATTATTTTCGAAAAAATCCAATAAGAATCTAAGCAAATAAAAAAAGACCTAAAATTTACAGGCCTGTAACTTTCAAGGAACCTTTAATCGATATGCTCACTGAAAAATAAAGGTCCTGTAATTTTTGTTCGACCTGTAAAATTACGGTAAATGTCCTGCTCCTTTTTGTTACAGGATATTTGCCCGTAATTTTACAGCAATCATTTTTTTCTGTGTGGAATGGTACGCAACGAACGGGGTCAGCGTAATACCGAAGGACCTCAACCCCCCAAACTGCCCCCAGTTCCGGCCGATAGAGAAATACTGGGCAATCACGAAGCGGAGGCTTAAGGCAAAGGGAAAACTTGTTAGGAACATGACTCAAATGAAGAACTGGTGGAATCAAATCGCCAAAACGGTGGACGAAAAGGGTGTGCGCCGCCTAATGTGCCGTATTACGGGAAAAGTACGAGAATTTCTTCGAAACAGCAATGAATAATTTTTTTAATTTTTTTTTATGAAAGAGTAAAGAAAATGCTACATTTGTACTGAAAAACAAATTATGAATTCGTTAATAAATGACTGAACTACACGCAATTGTTTGTGTTCCAATATTGAATGAAGCAGACTTTAGCAGTTTGACGGTGGTAGAGTGCATTCAAGGAACATGAAATGAGTTCCGGAATGACTCTTACTTTTACATACCATAAGCATCAAAATGTATGAGCTTGAAGGTAAATTAAAAAAGATGGCCTGACCACCGATAAGTTTGTTTGACAAAATGAATAACAGCTTCAAATTTATTGCTTTGAAATTATTTTTCGGATTTTTCGGATAGAATTATCTAACAATTTATTTACTGGTATACTCCAAATAGGAACCTAAAAGTAGTGTATAAACATGCTAAATCACTTAGTATTTAATGAACAAAAAGTCAATATCAGATGCATGATAGAAAAAACCGAGATAAAAGACCTAAACTGAACTTTTTGGATTTTTTTTTTTTTGCAAAAATGACAAAAATGACAAAATTGAAAAAAAAGACATGCTGACAAAAATGACACAAAAATGACACAAAAAATGACACAAAAATGACACAAAAATGACACAAAAATGACACAAAAATGACACAAAAATGACACAAAAATGACACAAAAATGACACAAAAATGACACAAAAATGACACAAAAATGACACAAAAATGACACAAAAATGACACAAAAATGACACAAAAATGACACAAAAATGACACAAAAATGACACAAAAATGACACAAAAATGACACAAAAATGACACAAAAATGACACAAAAATGACACAAAAATGACACAAAAATGACACAAAAATGACACAAAAATGACACAAAAATGACACAAAAATGACACAAATGACAAAAATGACAAAAATGACAAAAATGACAAAAATTCGGCTTTATCGGTGAGGGTTAAAGAGTTGATATGAAAGACGGATAGAAGATAAGAAGAAAATTTTGAGGCGGTGAAAAGAGCGAAGAGCAATTGGAATAGAAGCTTTATTGCTTTTGAGATTGAGCTTGTCGGGGCAAAAGCGTCTCCCATAATTCGGGGGTTCGCCTTTTCTTTCTATGTAAAAGTTCTATTTTACAACTCTTGGACAAAGATTTTTAACAAGTAATTTACTTTAGATAATTCATAAATTGAAAATTGTTTTTGTCTTTTGTAACATGTAATTGTTTCACTAACCGTGATGAGCTGCTGTAACTGCTGTGTCGCGACGTCGTAATTCCGGAAATCCGGTTCCGAAAGCAGAAGGGCCGTCGACTAAAGCGCGTATCGACGGGGTGTCGAAACCGTCGGCGCCAGCGGGCGTTGCTGGACTCGGTCGTTGTAGGCCTCTTCCTCCGTTGGCTGTTAATCGGCCTGCCCTCGAGAGTGCCCCATATCCGGACAGGCCGAGAAGGGAAGTCCTCCTTAGAAAGGATCTGCGGGCCCAGCCGTGAGGAAGCCAACCGGTGTTTCCCTGGAGTTCCACCAACACTAAACACAACACGGACTTTACTCACGGGGGCCTAATTTAGAAGAGAGCGAATTTTCCTGAAGGAAGCTTCCTTTTCGCCTTCCATTTTCTCTTTTCTTTCCTCCTTTTTCTCCTCTGTTAATTGACAGCAGCCAGCAGTCAAATGTAGCCTACTGTGGTGCTATCTTGTTGTGAGACTGGACAAGGTACATGAATTTTCTTGAACTAAACATACAAAACTACGAAATTAAAAGAAAAATCAAACGATTTGTAGCCAACCGGTTACAACCCTTCCAAATATAAACTGTAAATGAGAAACTTAATTTGTCAAAAAGATTTGAGCAGAACTCAGAATCAGGATTCGTATTACTCGTAGTTGTATAATATTAAAATATCTTTACCAGGAAAACTCATGTTGTAAACAAATATTAGTTTGTTTTTAGAATGCTGCTCATGTAATGAATGAAATCCTGAGCTGTCCTTCCAGAGAACGGATCAAAACAATTGGAATTCGTTACAAAAATGAAAATTTTGTTTGTAAAATCTCCCGAGTCCCGCAATGAAGATAATAGAAGTTTCGCTTGGAATCTGAACTTAACCCCAAAAAACCCATCGCTCAATTTATAGTTTAAATACCTCTCTTGTTAAACGCAGTTGAACAGTTTAACTGGTTACGAAAAACCGCCGGAGGAAAAATTCTTCCTCGATAATCGTGCGGTTCAAAGCGTGCTTCAAAACTTGGATCCAAACCGAACATTGTTTCCTGTTTATTCACCATCAGTGCTGAACTTTAAAGACCAGATAAGCTCCATTGGTAAAGCTGGTTTGGTTTGGTCCTCTTGGCAGTTTTTTTTCTCTCTGGTCCTCCTTCTACCCTCAAGTGGAGTTCCGTACATTCCTCGGATCTGATCCCGAGGAGCTTTTGCGTCTTGGAAGAAACTTTCCCTTTTTTTTTGGTTTATTGTCCATTGGTGACTGTTTTCTTCCATTTCTTTTTTTTATTATCTGCTTTTGGTCCCCTTACCCATGTCCAAATCTCGTATTTTACTGACTGCGAGATGTGGCACTTGGCAGGATTGTAAGTATCCTACATTTGCAATTCCCAAGTTTTTTTTTCCTTTTTAAGTTGTTCTTAGGGTTTTTTCCTCTTGGAGACTGGCCACCGGTTGCAACTGACGAAGAAATGCTACTTCACAGGGTTTGGTCCCCGGTTGGTCTTAAAGGTTCGGGTAAAGTTTTCCGTCCGTCTGATTTGTTAAGCCATTCGGGGATTTCCGCCGATTTCGAAAAGAGGCTCTTCGGTCCATTATTAACGATAATTTGGACTTTTTGAACATTGATTTCCGATGGGAGTTGACATCGTTATGGTTGTATATAATCTGTTGGAACGAATATCCGGATAAGCTTTATTTTCTGCCCAGAAGATCGAAGGATGTAAAATTAGCATAAACAGCATGATTAATTTTAGGATAGAATTATCTAACAATTTATTTACTGGTATACTCCAAATAGGAACCTAAAAGTAGTGTATAAACATGCTAAATCACCTAGTATTTAATGAACAAAAAGTCAATATCAGATGCATGATAGAAAAAACCGAGATAAAACCTAAACTGAACTTTTTGGATTTTTTTTTTGCAAAAATGACAAAAATGACAAAATTGAAAAAAAAGACATGCTGACAAAAATGACACAAAAATGACACAAAAATGACACAAAAATGACACAAAAATGACACAAAAATGACACAAAAATGACACAAAAATGACACAAAAATGACACAAAAATGACACAAAAATGACACAAAAATGACACAAAAATGGCACAAAAATGACACAAAAATGGCACAAAAATGACACAAAAATGACACAAAAATGACACAAAAATGACACAAAAATGACACAAAAATGACACAAAAATGACACAAAAATGACACAAAAATGACACAAAAATGACACAAAAATGACACAAAAATGACACAAAATGACAAAAATGACAAAAATGACAAAAATGACAAAAATGACAAAAATGACAAAAATGACAAAAATGACAAAAATGACAAAAATGACAAAAATGACAAAAATGACAAAAATGACAAAAATGACAAAAATGACAAAAATGACAAAAATGACAAAAATGACAAAAATGACAAAAATGACAAAAACGACAAAAACGACAAAAATGACAAGAATGACCAAAATGACCAAAATGACAAAAATGACAAAAATGACAATAATGACAAAAATGACAAAAATGACAAAAATGACAAAAATGACAAAAATGACAAAAATGACAAAAATGACAAAAATGACAAAAATGACAATAATGACAAAAATGACAAAAATGACAAAAATGACAAAAATGACAAAAATGACAAAAATGACAAAAATGACAAAAATGACAAAAATGACAAAAATGACAAAAATGACAAAAATGACAAAAATGACAAAAATGACAAAAATGACAAAAATGACAAAAATGACAAAAATGACAAAAATGACAAAAATGACAAAAATGACAAAAATGACAAAAATGACAAAAATGACAAAAATGACAAAAATGACAAAAATGACAAAAATGACAAAAATGACAAAAATGACAAAAATGACAAAAATGACAAAAATGACAAAAATGACAAAAATGACAAAAATGACAAAAATGACAAAAATGACAAAAATGACAAAAATGACAAAAATGACAAAAATGACAAAAATGACAAAAATGACAAAAATGACAAAAATGACAAAAATGACAAAAATGACAAAAATGACAAAAATGACAAAAATGACAAAAATGACAAAAATGACAAAAATGACAAAAATGACAGAAATGACAAAAATGACAAAAATGACAAAAATGACAAAAATGACAAAAATGACAAAAATGACAAAAATGACAAAAATGACAAAAATGACAAAAATGACAAAAATGACAAAAATGACAAAAATGACAAAAATGACAAAAATGACAAAAATTACAAAAATTACAAAAATGACAAAAATGACAAAAATGACAAAAATGACAAAAATGACCAAAATGACAAAAATGACAAAAATGACAAAAATGACAAAAATGACAAAAATGACAAAAATGACAAAAATGACAAAATGACAAAATGACAAAAATTACAAAAATGACAAAAATTACAAAAATGACAAAAATGACAAAAATGACAAAAATGACAAAAATGACAAAAATGACAAAAATGACAAAAATGACAAAAATGACAAAAATGACAAAAATGACAAAAATGACAAAAATTACAAAAATTACAAAAATTACAAAAACTACAAAAATTACAAAAATTACAAAAATGACAAAAATGACAAAAATTACAAAAATTACAAAAATTACAAAAATTACAAAAATTACAAAAATTACAAAAATTACAAAAATGACAAAAATTGACAAAATTGACAAAATTGACAAAATTGACAAAAATGGCAAAAATGACAAACATGACAAAAATGACAAAAATGACAAAAATGACAAAAATGACAAAAATGACAAAAATGACAAAAATGACAAAAATGACAAAAATGACAAAAATGACAAAAATGACAAAAATGACAAAAATGACAAAAATGACAAAAATGACAAAAATGACAAAAATGACAAAAATGACAAAAATGACAAAAATGACAAAAATGACAAAAATGACAAAAATGACAAAAATGACAAAAATGACAAAAATGACAAAAATGGCAAAAATGACAAAAACGACAAAAACGACAAAAATGACAAGAATGACCAAAATGACCAAAATGACAAAAATGACAAAAATGACAATAATGACAAAAATGACAAAAATGACAAAAATGACAAAAATGACAAAAATGACAAAAATGACAAAAATGACAAAAATGACAAAAATGACAAAAATGACAAAAATGACAAAAATGACAATAATGACAAAAATGACAAAAATGACAAAAATGACAAAAATGACAAAAATGACAAAAATGACAAAAATGACAAAAATGACAAAAATGACAAAAATGACAAAAATGACAAAAATGACAAAAATGACAAAAGTGACAAAAATGACAAAAATGACAAAAATGACAAAAATGACAAAAATGACAAAAATGACAAAAATGACAAAAATGACAAAAATGACAAAAATGACAAAAATGACAAAAATGACAAAAATGACAAAAATGACAAAAATGACAAAAATGACAAAAATGACAAAAATGACAAAAATGACAAAAATGACAAAAATGACAAAAATGACAAAAATGACAAAAATGACAAAAATGACAAAAATGACAAAAATGACAAAAATGACAAAAATGACAAAAATGACAAAAATGACAAAAATGACAAAAATGACAAAAATGACAAAAATGACAAAAATGACAAAAATGACAAAAATGACAAAAATGACAAAAATGACAAAAATGACAAAAATGACAAAAATGACAAAAATGACAAAAATGACAAAAATGACAAAAATGACAAAAATGACAAAAATGACAAAAATGACAAAAATTACAAAAATTACAAAAATTACAAAAATTACAAAAACTACAAAAATTACAAAAATTACAAAAATGACAAAAATGACAAAAATTACAAAAATTACAAAAATTACAAAAATTACAAAAATTACAAAAATTACAAAAATTACAAAAATTACAAAAATTACAAAAATTACAAAAATGACAAAAATTGACAAAATTGACAAAATTGACAAAAATGGCAAAAATGACAAACATGACAAAAATGACAAAAATGACAAAAATGACAAAAATGACAAAAATGACAAAAATGACAAAAATGACAAAAATGACAAAAATGACAAAAATGACAAAAATGACAAAAATGACAAAAATGACAAAAATGACAAAAATGACAAAAATGACAAAAATGACAAAAATGACAAAAATGACAAAAATGACAAAAATGACAAAAATGACAAAAATGACAAAAATGACAAAAATGACAAAAATGACAAAAATGACAAAAATGACAAAAATGACAAAAATGACAAAAATGACAAAAATGACAAAAATGACAAAAATGACAAAAATGACAAAAATGACAAAAATGACAAAAATGACAAAAATGACAAAAATGACAAAAATGACAAAAATGACAAAATGACAAAAATTACAAAAATTACAAAAATTACAAAAATTACAAAAATGACAAAAATGACAAAAATGACAAAAATGACAAAAATGACAAAAATGACAAAAATGACAAAAATGACAAAAATGACAAAAATGACAAAAATGACAAAAATGACAAAAATGACAAAAATGACAAAAATGACAAAAATTACAAAAATTACAAAAATTACAAAAATTACAAAAACTACAAAAATTACAAAAATTACAAAAATGACAAAAATTACAAAAATTACAAAAATTACAAAAATTACAAAAATTACAAAAATTACAAAAATTACAAAAATTACAAAAATTACAAAAATTACAAAAATGACAAAAATTGACAAAATTGACAAAATTGACAAAAATGGCAAAAATGACAAACATGACAAAAATGACAAAAATGACAAAAATGACAAAAATGACAAAAATGACAAAAATGACAAAAATGACAAAAATGACAAAAATGACAAAAATGACAAAAATGACAAAAATGACAAAAATGACAAAAATGACAAAAATGACAAAAATGACAAAAATGACAAAAATGACAAAAATGACAAAAATGACAAAAATGACAAAAATGACAAAAATGACAAAAATGACAAAAATGACAAAAATGACAAAAATGACAAAAATGACAAAAATGACAAAAATTGACAAAATTACAAAAAAATTAAATATTAACAAAAACAAAAATAGAAAGTTTTGGTTTTTCGAATGAACAAATAATTATGTAAAATGTAAAAAAAAACACTCGATTAAATATTTATGGAATCGATTTTTATCAGTCTCAGGAAAAGCGTTAGAAACGATGAGTTTTCCGACACAAAAACACTATCATTTCTAAAACGAGTGGGACGGTTCAAATCCCAGAACTTTCAAAATGCACAGTTATTAATCGTGTTTAGAAGGAAGCTACCTGTTTCTTAGTGGCCCAAGCTGGTTATCAAATTTTAAAGAAAAAGAAACAGAGCAGAAAGTTAAACGAAACTTGAAACGACGAAAACAGCATCCGATTTGTGGATCGTTGCTCTTTCTGGGTTTTTCCTTTCCCTGTGAAGTCACCGCTGCCTTTTCCGTTCATTCATGGAGGAAGGTGGGCGCCAAATTAAAAATGCATAAACATTGAAAAGAAAATCCTTCGGTTTAGAGCGTTCTTGTTGTTTTCTTCTATTTTCTTTTTTATATTTTGATTCCACGTCTCAAGTAGATGAAAGTCGCCCAAATATTTGCCATTTTAGAAGTTTACTGATGATGAAACTTTGGATTCGTCTTTTTTTTTGTCTGAAGAGTCTTTCAAAGGAAAATAATTTCGTAAAGCGATGTTCTTGCACCTCGGTGATTAAACTAAGGAGAAGGTAATTTATCGAGCAATTCTCCTTAAATTTCAAGCAGCAATTAGGGTGAAATATTTGTGCCGGCACATTAACGAATCTATTAAAACTGCTGAAAGCGATTTCATGTACCTACCTATCATCAGGCAGCAGAACGGCGGCGTTGTTTGAGTTTCTGAATCAAATCTCGGCGCTCTCTAATTACCGTCGAGGACTGTTTGAATCAAGAAAAGTGAGAGTTATTCACTGGCTTCTGCTGTTACTCAAAGTCGTTGTGTGTGCGGGATAAGGCAAGCTGTTAAAGCGAGTCAGTTCTTTCAGCAGCTTTAGTTATCTCAACGCGGCGCCATCATTGATTGAGATTTTCTGCACAACGACCTGCTTGAGAAATAATTAGTATCTCTGGGAAAATCGGAAATTTTCCCACCCGAAAATTCGAATTTCCCACCCTAGGTTTGGTAAGACAAGAGCTCTAACCTTTCGATCATGGAGGCAGGCGGCTTCGTTTGGTGGAAGGCAACGAAATATGAGAACGATGACTGCTCTAGGAGGGTTGAACTTGCGGGTGAAGCATCTCATCTCGCAAGATTTGCTCCTGACGCTCGCTGATGGATGCTGGGACTATTTGGCTCTGGCTGCTTCGTCAAGTGCTTTAATGACTAGATCAAATAGCGAATGGTGCCGTTTTCTGGAAAGGGCATTTTATTTGCATTTTGCCTGCGAAGACGGACAACTTGTGGGGTATTTGCGCAAGGTAAACAAATTATAACGTGTTAATGAGCGTTTGCATGATTCGGTAAATAAATAGCGCATTTGGAGAGTAATTTAAACAATTGATCCTTTTAGAAGCGCGCCCGGCGTTTCGGGATTTAGCGGTGAATTAATTTTCGGCTAATTGCTCGATCAATCGATTCCGGCAATCGCGAGGTGAGTATGTTTATGAAACAGTTTCGAAAGGTCTTGAAAATAAACAGCATCCTCTAAGCTGTGAATAGATTGGTGAGCTTAATTTGCGATAGTTTCCTATTCTATGGGTCATAAATTAAGGTCATAATTTCTCTTTTTCCGTTGTAGACAGAGCCACTGTCTTAAGCCAATTTTTTTGTGAATAAACTTTTTTTCGTATCCAGACCACAGTGTAAAAACAACTAATTTTCATCGTGAATGACACAACAAATCGATGGAGAAAGTTATTTGAGTTCGTCAAGAGCTAGTCGTCAAAACTCAAACAACCGAATTTCCGCACGATGTCTAAATTTAGACGTTTAACGAATTGCGAATGGCTTCCAGTAGATAACGAGAAAACTTACTCCAAACATTGCAACAGCACAAAAAAAACATAAACCAAACGTTTGCCTCACGCATAAGTTGAGCCAGCCGAAGCTTTCCAAATGGATCGCGAAAAACGGCAGCGGCAAGAAAAACTTTAATACGCGCGCTTAGTAAATGGTGCCCAAAAATAAATTGACCTGTTGCTTGTTCCGCATAATCGCGTGTCTCACGAGCTACAAAAACATCATCCCCCCTTACCCGCCGTCATTCATATTCATTCGACACAGCTTGGAGCGTCGTCCTTGTCGAAGAAGAAGTGAATGTTTCAGATTTTCCTTCCACCCCCAACTTACAGATTTTTCCCTAGCCCAGGCTGGTTGATAGTTGATAAGACCGGCAGACGGCGAGCGGCGACGGCGTTGAGGGTGGGTGTTTTGGTGGACTTGAAGTTGAAGTTTTCTCCTGCCTGACTAGCAACAACAACAACAACGACAGCAGGTCGACGTCGCCGCCATTAACACCATCACCGTCAAATTCAGGGTCATAATCGTTTGCTTTGGATGGAATATCTTTAGCGGAGCGCTACAAATCCACCCCCTCACAATGCGGGGGCGACTGACGACTACACGCTTAAGTTAAATTAATCCGAGATGGGTTTCAGTTTAAGAAACCCTAAAGATTTCAGATGTTTTTCACTCCCGAGAAAAAAAGTCCGGTGAACTGAAAGTTTGCTTGACTCAGGATTGTTCAGAAGTAATTTCAAACATTCTGGCCCCAGAAGTTGGAAAAAAGAGGCAGCTGCGATACTGGGACACAACATCACCTCATTAAGCAGCATGCAAACAAACATGCATACATAGACAAGACGGTTCAGTTCGGTTGACTGTGCAAATGTCTTGTGCAGCTACCGAAAACGAAAAAAAATTAAAATACAAACGAAGCGAACAGCTTGTTGGTGCCACGTTTTCCTACAAAGTTTATAAGCCAGGGACATGGTCGGAGCATTCTTTGGAGAAGAAAGGTAGGGAAAAGGGACTGTTAATGGTTAAAAGGTTAAAAGTTGAAATCCTGTCTGGAGAAAGACTTTAACGAAGCAGATTTTTCACAGCTTGGTGAAATTATGTTTTCTGGGAAAACATCTGGTTGACTGGTGAATGGAGTAAATATGTAAACAAAAAAAAAAAACCAATTAACATAGGTTAAAATTCATATGGATAAAAATAACCTAACCAAAAGTACATTTCTCACTGATTAAATATAAATGATATCTACAAACAAACAAAACGAAGAAACAGATTCAATTGCAACTGAAATCATGCATAATTGGAATTTAATAATTTTTGTAATTTTTGTCATTTTTTGTGATTTTTGTCATTTTTTTTTTTAAATTTTTGTGTCATTTTTGTGTCATTTTTGTGTCATTTTTGTGTCATTATTGTGTTATTTTTGTCATTTTTGTCATTTTTGTCATTTTTGTCATTTTTGTCATTTTTGTCATTTTTGTCATTTTTGTCATTTTTGTCATTTTTGTCATTTTTGTCATTTTTGTCATTTTTGTCATTTTTGTCATTTTTGTCATTTTTGTCATTTTTGTCATTTTTGTCATTTTTATCATTTTTGTAATTTTTGTAATTTTTGTCATTTTTGTCATTTTTGTCATTTTTGTCATTTTTGTCATTTTTGTCATTTTTGTCATTTTTGTCATTTTTGCCATTTTTGTCATTTTTGTCATTTTTGTCATTTTTGTCATTTTTGTCATTTTTGTCATTTTTGTCATTTTTGTCATTTTTGTCATTTTTGTCATTTTTGTCATTTTTGTCATTTTTGTCATTTTTGTCATTTTTGTCATTTTTGTCATTTTTGTCATTTTTGTCATTTTTGTCATTTTTGTCATTTTTGTCATTTTTGTCATTTTTGTCATTTTTGTCATTTTTGTCATTTTTGTCATTTTTGTCATTTTTGTCATTTTTGTCATTTTTGTCATTTTTGTCATTTTTGTCATTTTTGTCATTTTTGTCATTTTTGTCATTTTTGTCATTTTTGTCATTTTTGTCATTTTTGTCATTTTTGTCATTTTTGTCATTTTTGTCATTTTTGTCATTTTTGTCATTTTTGTCATTTTTGTCATTTTTGTCATTTTTGTCATTTTTGTCATTTTTGTCATTTTTGTCATTTTTGTCATTTTTGTCATTTTTGTCATTTTTGTCATTTTTGTCATTTTTGTCATTTTTGTCATTTTTGTCATTTTTGTCATTTTTGTCATTTTTGTCATTTTTGTCATTTTTGTCATTTTTGTCATTTTTGTCATTTTTGTCATTTTTGTCATTTTTGTCATTTTTGTCATTTTTGTCATTTTTGTCATTTTTGTCATTTTTGTCATTTTTGTCATTTTTGTCATTTTTGTCATTTTTGTCATTTTTGTCATTTTTGTCATTTTTGTCATTTTTGTCATTTTTGTCATTTTTGTTATTTTTGTCATTTTTGTCATTTTTGTCATTTTTGTCATTTTAGTCATTTTTGTCATTTTTGTCATTTTTGTCATTTTTGTCATTTTTGTCATTTTTGTCATTTTTGTCATTTTTGTCATTTTTGTCATTTTTGTCATTTTTGTCATTTTTGTCATTTTTGTCATTTTTGTCATTTTTGTCATTTTTGTCATTTTTGTCATTTTTGTCATTTTTGTCATTTTTGTGTCATTTTTGTAATTTTTATCATTTCTGTCATTTCTGTCATTTATGTCATTTATGTCATTTTTGTCATTTTTGTCATTTTTGTGTCATTTTTGTGTCATTTTTGTGTCATTTTTGTGTCATTTTTGTCATTTTTGTCATTTTTGTCATTTTTTTCATTTTTGTCATTTTTGTCATTTTTGTCATTTTTGTCATTTTTGTCATTTTTGTCATTTTTGTCATTTTTGTCATTTTTGTCATTTTTGTCATTTTTGTCATTTTTGTCATTTTTGTCATTTTTGTCATTTTTGTCATTTTTGTCATTTTTGTCATTTTTGTCATTTTTGTCATTTTTGTCATTTTTGTCATTTTTGTCATTTTTGTCATTTTTGTCATTTTTGTCATTTTTGTCATTTTTGTCATTTTTGTCATTTTTGTCATGTTTGTCATTTTTGTCATTTTTGTCATGTTTGTCATTTTTGTCATTTTTGTCATTTTTGTCATTTTTGTCATTTTTGCCATTTTTGTCATTTTTGTCATTTTTGTCATTTTTGTCATTTTTGTCATTTTTATCATTTTTGTCATTTTTGTCATTTTTGTCATTTTTGTCATTTTTGTCATTTTTGTCATTTTTGTCATTTTTGTCATTTTTGTCATTTTTGTCATTTTTGTCATTTTTGTCATTTTTGTCATTTTTGTCATTTTTGTCATTTTTGTCATTTTTGTCATATTTGTCATTTTTGTCATTTTTGTCTTTTTTGTCATTTTTGTCATTTTTGTCATTTTTGTCATTTTTGTCATTTTTGTCATTTTTGTCATTTTTGTCATTTTTGTCATTTTTGTCATTTTTGTCATTTTTGTCATTTTTGTCATTTTTGTCATTTTTGTCATTTTTGTCATTTTTGTCATTTTTGTCATTTTTGTCATTTTTGTCATTTTTGTCATTTTTATCATTTTTGTCATTGTTGTCATTTTTGTCATTTTTGTCATTTTTGTCATTTTTGTCATTTTTGTCATTTTTGTCATTTTTGTCATTTTTGTCATTTTTTGTCATTTTTTGTCATTTTTGTCATTTTTGTCATTTTTGTCATTTTTGTCATTTTTGTCATTTTTGTCATTTTTGTCATTTTTATCATTTTTGTCATTGTTGTCATTTTTGTCATTTTTGTCATTTTTGTCATTTTTGTAATTTTTGTCATTTTTGTCATTTTTGTCATTTTTGTCATTTTTGTCATTTTTGTCATTATTGTCATTTTTGCATTTCCTTTAATTTTTTTTCAGCTCGTTCTTCCGAAAAAATAAAATGGGTTTGATAAAAAAGAAGAAAGATCAATGAATGTGCTCATAAATGCACAATCAAAAGTCATTCATTGAGAAGGAATGATTCGCTAGGGCGTTCATTTCACATTCTTCTTTCAATAAATAATGTGAGCAACTACGGCATGCATCCACTATATTAACAATAGATGCATCTTTTGACACGAAAGCTTCCTGAACGCAATGATAGTGTGTGCACCCGTAGGTACATTTATGAATGTAGAAGGTAGTTTGCCCCATAAATGGCGGAAACACCACCTCGGTCGATATTCATGTAGAGAGTGAGTGGAGCGCTGCCTGGAAAGGATTTAATATAAAATATTGCTTCCCCGGTCGGCCAAGTTAGGCGACGTCACGTTTTGCTCTGCTGGAGTTTAAATTTCCCATCACTTGGGTTGGGATCTTGTTGTTGCACTCAGAATGGGGGGATGATGATGATGTTGATGGTTTCGGTGCAATAAACTCGTACCTTTTCCTTCATTCTGTCGATGGCACTGAGTTCATGCTGCTGTTGCGTTCAAACGACTTCGTCGGACGCTTTAAGTATGCGCACGATCCTTTCCAGAAATGTACTTTATTACAAAGTTGGGCTTCTCTGTGCAGTCAGCCAGTAACATTGTTACCGGGTAATGCTGCTTGACGCTATCACCCAAAAACAAAACATTGTACCTACTAGTTTGTGGCCTTCCGGGTCCTGTCTATAGGTAGACTGAGAGCGATGGTTTCGTGCAACTAGTCATTTAATTTTATTTCACCTTTCAACGACTTGACTCACTCCTGGAAAGGATCTTACTATTGGTAGGTACAAGCTCGAAACCGCCAATTAAAACCACAACCTCATATGCCCCATTCATGTCCGTCCAGTTGATTCTTAGAGCTGATTCGTTCAAGGATTGTTACTTCTAAAGGGTAGGTAAGTGCTACATTACATCCCAAGTCAGAGCGTTTGCCAACTTGAGCTAGTGTCTGAAAATTTCATGTAGAGGGAAAGTGACCAGAACTAGTGCTTTCACACCGTGACTGTTTTCCTTTTATATTACTTCAACGTTCCCTAAAATAAAGTCTGCTTCATTTAATATTGGAACACAAACAATTGCGAGTAGTTCAGTCATTTATTAACGAATTCATAATTTGTTTTTCATACAAATGTAGCATTTTCTTTACTCTTTCATAAAAAAAACTAAAAAAAATATTCATTGCTGTTTCGAAGAAATTCTCGTACTTTTCCCGTAATACGGCACATTAGGCGGCGCACACCCTTTTCGTCCACCGTTTTGGCGATTTGATTCCACCAGTTCTTCATTTGAGTCATGTTCCTAACAAGTTTTCCCTTTGCCTTAAGCCTCTGCTTCGTGATTGCCCAGTATTTCTCTATCGGCCGGAACTGGGGGCAGTTTGGGGGGTTGAGGTCCTTCGGTATTACGCTGACCCCGTTCGTTGCGTACCATTCCATAACCGTTTTGCTATAATGGCAGCTTGCGAGGTCCGGCCAAAACATTACTGGACGGTCGTGGGCACGAATAAACGGCAGAATCCGTTTCTGTAGGCACTCTTTTTTGTAGACTTCTGATGTCATTGTCTTGTCAGTGAGAAAGACTTTGGTTTTCTGTCCACAACTGCATATCCCCTGCCAAATCATGTACTTGCGGGCGAATTTATCCGCAAACACGAACTTAAATTTTGCAGGTTGTACATCCCCCCGAGCCGTCGCCAAATAAAATTTTTGACCTGGGATTTGCCCAAAGTCCGCCTTCACGTAGGTCTCTTCGTCCATCAGAATACATCCGTCGAACTTGGTCAGCACTTGGTCGTACAGCTTTCGAGCACGGATTCTGGCCACATTGTTCTGCTTCAGCGTCCGGTTTGGCTGTTTGCTGGCTCGGAATGACCTTATTCCTTCCCGGAGACGAATTCGTCGCACCGTACTGTGAGCGGCCTGGAACTTATTGGCCAAATCGCGGTCTGAAAGATTGGGATTCCTCTTGACGGCCTTGATGACTTTCCCACGCAGTTTCCGGTCGACAGTTCCACTCCGACGCTTCGAATGCGGCTTCCGAGCCGTCGTCAATGTTTCCTTGTACTGCTTGATAACACGCCATACGGTATTTCTGGGCATTTTAAGCTGTTTAGCTAGCTTCGATGCCGACAACAATGGATTTTCAAGAAAACTGTGCACAATTCGATCTCTCCGTTCGGCTTCCATGGCGGTTGTTTACAAAATGCTATCGTTTGGTGTTATGACATAAATACATGGTGAAAGGTAATGAATTTCCCGACACGTGGGTGAAAAAAGTTTCCAAATCCGTCCACTAGGAGCGCCACAATGAGCAAAAGAATTTGTTCCAATATTAAATGAAGCAGACTTTAGTAAAAAAAAATTCAGAACATCCCCAAAAATAATGGATGGCCCCTTAGTAGATGTAAGCCAGCAAAGGGATATTTGCTGTCCAAGGTGCTGCGTTGGATTTTGTTTGAGTTGTCTCTTGTCTAACTTAACAAAAACCACAATCTCGCATCTCCGAAAGGCAAACATTCATTGGCAGCTTATGAACATTTTCCCTCCGGGCAGCCATCGTCAGTGCCAGGACGTGCGTGCCGATTCATTTGCATCGATGCTGTACCAGCTTGGTGCTACAAAACATGTTGTTGATGCTGACGATGCCAGTGCCACCGGTTGCGTTTCTTGTATGTATATTATCTCAAGTAAGTCGAGTGTCTCGTTTCCAGAGCACAATATGTGCTAGATTTGAAGAACATCTACTCGAGGCTCGTTAGAAACTCCAAAATGTACTGTGAACGAGAGCATCTGGCTAACCATAAACAAACAAACAGACAACAACCAAGAAGCATCCAGCTACTTAAAGAGGGATAGAGTTCTTTTGCAGCAACAGGTTTAGCTCTTGTTTCAAAGGAATTATGGTAGAATTTTAACATAGTCTTGGATTCAAGATCTGAATAAAAAATTTTAAACTTGAAATCTGAAATCTGGACCTAAAATTTTAAATCTGAATCTGTTAATTTAAAAAAAATGGTCAAAATTATCAAAATTGTCAAAATTGTCAAAATTGTCAAAATTGTCAACACTGTCGAAATTGTCCAAATTGTCAAAATTGTCAAAATTGTCAAAATTGGCGAAATTGTCAAAACTGTCAAAATTGTCAAAATTGTCAATATTGTCAAAATTGTCAAAATTGTAAAAATTGTCAAAATTGTCAAAATTGTCAAAATTGTCAAAATTGTCAAAATTGTCAAAATTGTCAAAATTGTCAAAATTGTCAAAATTGTCAAAATTGTCAAAATTGTCAAAATTGTCAAAATTGTCAAAATTGTCAAAATTGTCAAAATTGTCAAAATTGTCAAAATTGTCAAAATTGTCAAAATTGTCAAAATTGTCAAAATTGTCAAAATTGTCAAAATTGTCAAAATTGTCAAAATTGTCAAAATTGTCAAAATTGTCAAAATTGTCAAAATTGTCAAAATTGTCAAAATTGTCAAAATTGTCAAAATTGTCAAAATTGTCAAAATTGTCAAAATTGTCAAAATTGTCAAAATTGTCAAAATTGTCAAAATTGTCAAAATGTCAAAATTGTCAAAATTGTCAAAATTGCCAAAATTGTCAAAATTGCCAAAATTGTCAAAATTGTCAAAATTGTCAAAATTGTCAAAATTGTCAAAATTGTCAAAATTGTCAAAATTGTCAAAATTGTCAAAATTGTCAAAATTGTCAAAATTGTCAAAATTGTCAAAATTGTCAAAATTGTCAAAATTGTCAAAATTGTCCAAATTGTAAAAATTGTAAAAATTGAAAAAAATGTCAAAATTGTCAAAATTGTCAAAATTGTCAAAATTGTCAAAATTGTCAAAATTGTCAAAATTGTCAAAATTGTCAAAATTGTCAAAATTGTCAAAATTGTCAAAATTGTCAAAATTGTCAAAATTGTCAAAATTGTCATAATTGTCATAATTGTCAAAATTGTCAAAATTGTCAAAATTGTCAAAATTGTCAAAATTGTCAAAATTGTCAAAATTGTCAAAATTGTCAAAATTGTCAAAATTGTCAAAATTTTCAAAATTGTCAAAATTGTCAAAATTGTCAAAATGTCAAAATTGTCAAAATTGTCAAAATTGTCAAAATTGTCGAAATTGTCAAAATTGTAAAAATTGTCAAAATTGTCAAAATTGTCAAAATTGTCAAAATTGTCAAAATTGTCAAAATTGTCAAAATTGTCAAAATTGTCAAAATTGTCAAAATTGTCAAAATTGTCAAAATTGTCAAAATTGTCAAAATTGTCAAAATTGTCAAAATTGTCAAAATTGTCAAAATTGTCAAAATTGTCAAAATTGTCAAAATTGTCAAAATTGTCAAAATTGTCAAAATTGTCAAAATTGTCAAAATTGTCAAAATTGTCAAAATTGTCAAAATTGTCAAAATTGTCAAAATTGTCAAAATTGTCAAAATTGTCAAAATTGTCAAAATTGTCAAAATGATCAAAATGGTCAAAATTGTCAAAATGATCAAAATGGTCAAAATTGTCAAAATTGTCAAAATTGTCAGAATTGTCAAAATTGTCAAAATTGTCAAAATTGTTAAAACTGTAAAAATTGTCAAAATTGTCAAAATTGTCAAAATTGTCAAAATTGTCAAAATTGTCAAAATTGTCAAAATTGTCAAAATTGTCAAAATTGTCAAAATTGTCAAAATTGTCAAAATTGTCAAAATTGTCAAAATTGTCAAAATTGTCAAAATTGTCAAAATTGTCAAAATTGTCAAAATTGTCAAAATTGTCAAAATTGTCAAAATTGTCAAAATTGTCAAAATGATCAAAATGGTCAAAATTGTCAAAATGATCAAAATGGTCAAAATTGTCAAAATTGTCAAAATTGTCAGAATTGTCAAAATTGTCAAAATTGTCAAAATTGTTAAAACTGTCAAAATTGTCAAAATTGTCAAAATTGTCAAAATTGTCAAAATTGTCAAAATTGTCAAAATTGTCAAAATTGTCAAAATTGTCAAAATTGTCAAAATTGTCAAAATTGTCAAAATTGTCAAAATTGTCAAAATTGTCAAAATTGTCAAAATTGTCAAAATTGTCAAAATTGTCAAAATTGTCAAAATTGTCAAAATTGTCAAAATTGTCAAAATTGTCAAAATTGTCAAAATTGTCAAAATTGTCAAAATTGTCAAAATTGTCAAAATTGTCAAAATTGTCAAAATTGTCAAAATTGTCAAAATTGTCAAAATTGTCAAAATTGTCAAAATTGTCAAAATTGTCAAAATTGTCAAAATTGTCAAAATTGTCAAAATTGTCAAAATTGTCAAAATTGTGAAAATTGTCAAAATTGTCAAAATTGTCCAAATTGTAAAAATTGTAAAAATTGAAAAAAATGTCAAAATTGTCAAAATTGTCAAAATTGTCAAAATTGTCAAAATTGTCAAAATTGTCAAAATTGTCAAAATTGTCAAAATTGTCAAAATTGTCAAAATTGTCAAAATTGTCAAAATTGTCAAAATTGTCAAAATTGTCAAAATTGTCAAAATTGTCAAAATTGTCAAAATTGTCAAAATTGTCAAAATTGTCAAAATTGTCAAAATTGTCAAAATTGTCAAAATTGTCAAAATTGTCAAAATTGTCAAAATTGTCAAAATTGTCAAAATTGTCAAAATTGTCAAAATTGTCAAAATTGTCAAAATTGTCAAAATTGTCAAAATTGTCAAAATTGTCAAAATTGTCAAAATTGTCAAAATTGTCAAAATTGTCAAAATTGTCAAAATTGTCAAAATTGTCAAAATTGTCAAAATTGTCAAAATTGTCAAAATTGTCAAAATTGTCAAAATTGTCAAAATTGTCAAAATTGTCAAAATTGTCAAAATTGTCAAAATTGTCAAAATTGTCAAAATTGTCAAAATTGTCAAAATTGTCAAAATTGTCAAAATTGTCAAAATTGTCAAAATTGTCAAAATTGTCAAAATTGTCAAAATTGTCAAAATTGTCAAACTTGTCAAAATTGTCAAAATTGTCAAAATTGTCAAAATTGTCAAAATTGTCAAAATTGTCAAAATTGTCAAAATTGTCAAAATTGTCAATGTTGTCAAAATTGTCATAATTGTCAAAATTGTAAAAATTGTCAAAATTGTCAAAATTGTTAAAATTGTCCAAATGGTCAAAATTGTCAAAATTGTCAAAATTGTCAAAATTGTCAAAATTGTCAAAATTGTCAAAATTGTCAAAATTGTCAAAATTGTCAAAATTGTCAAAATTGTCAAAATTGTCAAAATTGTCAAAATTGTCAAAATTGTCAAAATTGTCAAAATTGTCAAAATTGTCAAGATTATCAAAATTGTCAAAATTGTCAAAATTGTCAAAATTGTCGAAATTGTCGAAATTCTCAAAATTTATTAAACATTAATTCTGTTTGAATTTTTGAATTATTATAAATGTCAATAGATTGAAATTTCTTCACGGGTTGTATTTCAAAATCGTATTGTTGTATATTTTAAATCGGATTATTTTAAATTTGAAGTTCATTTTATAGAATTGAGCAGTTTTGAAATTCCATAGCACTATTCAAATTTTGCTACCTTAATTGGCTCAGATTGATATGATCTTATTTAAAGTGTGGGTCCAAAACGATTTGGGACATTTCATTTCATTTACTAACCATGAATTCATGCCAATTACATTTACTGTAATTGGCATGAATTAATCAACTGTCGCACTTTGATTGAATATCCCTAAAGGGGACTTGACAAACCGAAAGTGAAAAAAAAAATACTCTAGTTGGTGCTGGCTGAACATAACAAACTAGTTCTAGCTTTGCCATTATTAAATCCTTCTGCACGCCTTGCCCGACCGATTCACGACAGGTGGCATTAAATTGCTTTTTAATAACAGTTTTGCGAGGAAACTCAATCACTTTTAGGAGCAACGGAAGCTTTCAGGCGGGGTGGAAGTGGAAACCGAGTGAAAGTAGACAATTATTTCAGCCTGAGTGGGTGGGTGGGTGAAAGAAGTGGAAAATAAATTAGACCTGCCACGGTGGATTGATGAAATCATGACTGAATGCTTGGCACTCGGTTGAAGGTATATTATTCCAAAGCACCCTTCAAATAAGAAAAAAAAACACGAGGAAAGGTGGAAAACCCGGCCTGAAATGATTGGATCTGCCAGCAGAAACACGACCAAAAGTAAGAAAAACATGCCCCCCGAATGGAAAAATACCAACCGAGGCGATCATGTCAGCCGGAATTCCGAAAAATGGTGCGGTCTATATGCCAAAGTGAATACCTGTCATGACTCTGTCGGCTTTATCGATTCATTCCTGTCGGTTTCGAAATTGTTCCACTCCTCGTCATGTCCTGCTGAATTATGTTGGCAGGACGATGGAAGAAAAGCCCTCGAAATAAGACAGAGTGGTTGAAAAAAAAATCGATAGCATATGGGCCTCGTTCGCAAAATTCCATTAAAATCGGGAAGCGTCTTACAGGGCCAAGTGCAAAAGTGTCGCCGCCTTAAACTCACCTGGCGGGAAACTTAAAGTCCATTATTGTTCCACCTAAAATGGGATAATATCTTCATATAAATACTAATCGTCTAGCTGTCGTTCGGTGGTGTTTAGCTGGCGATAACTTGTACCCTTAATTCGGATCCCAGGCCCTGCAAGAGAGCAACCGGATGGCCGGAAGAGTTCTTGCCGCAGGGCAATGTTCATTCCATAATTACATAAGCGGAATAGCAAATTAGAAGCTGCCTCTGCTGTTGACGTTTTCCCGGAATCGCTAGACTTCGCAAACTACTCACACACACAACTTCCGGAACGCAGAACCGGAACTTTGTAGACAGCTACAACACTATAAGTAGGTTCAAAGTGTATGTCCCTAAACAGATCTAGCACACTGCAGGTGTAAATCCTTATAGCACTAAGATTAGGAAGGCGTTTTCGTCGCCAGCAATAATGAAAGGAGCCCGATGATGCTTAGCTTCGCGAAATTAATGGCGGCAAAGGGCGCCCCCTCTGCGTGGTGATGTGAACCAACTATGGGTTCCGGGGAAAAGTGATGCCAGTTTTAAGTCACGGCGCGGCAGTCTTTTGAACGCCTACGCCTTTGGGAGTGTTTGTATGGAGTGTTTCACTCAAGTGTGCTCGCTTGTTGTTCCTGAAGTTCCTACGTTTCCAATTGAAACTTCTGATTAAACCTAGAGGTTAGCAGCTATCTGTTTCTAAACTTAATTGAAAGGTTCAGCAGATTTTTCTGATCGAATCCCTTTGATACATGTAATAATATTCTTTGATCTTTCATTCTAAGGTCCCATCACTTCCTATTTTTGCCGTTACCAATCTCAATAAAACGAAGTTTAAGTATAATATAGTACGAATGCTTCTTTAACTAGTCCGGAATCTCTACGCCAAACAGAAACCCATTCCAAGGAAAACCAACGATTTTACTTTATTCAAACTCGCACCGTTTCTTTCGGAGAATATGTTATACACCACTAAACAATGGTTCTGATAGAAGTTTCATAATAAACCAAAAAAACAAACACTTAGCTGAATTATTGCTGAGAAACCCGTATTTGAATCATTCCGTCCAAAGGATTGAACTGAGCCATTGAAAGGGTTAGCGATAGCACCGAGTAGGCTCTGTCAAGAAAATTAGAGATAATTAAACACTCATACGAAATATTACCCTTTTTCTTTTCTTCTATTTTCTCCCGTTCGCATCAAAATCCAAATCAAAAGCATCAATCCAACCAAAGGCGTTATTGTAGCACCCAATTTTCATAAGATTTCTGGTTGTTCAATTTTCACAACATAAAAAGGGTTTACGTTTATGATCTCTTCGCAATAATGCAATTACCGAACGTTTTGTGTAGCAGTCAACAAACAAACAATCGAACGGACGCGATCCGAAATTCAACTACAAACAAAAAAATTCATACCACATTTGACTTCTTCAGAATACAAAATATTACACTGATATATTTTCATTTTGCACTGCCCGTTTAGCAAGGAGCCCCAATTTAAAAGCAAGATGTTACTATAGAACGTATACGAGGAGTCGTAGCAAGCCGTGCTCGAGAACGGACTTGTTTTGTTTCGACGTCGTGTTTTCTCGTCTGTTTTTTCGCGTACAAAAAATTTCGTTAATTTGGAGTGTTTTGTGTGGAGTTGTATTGAATAGAAATCATTAAACAAACTGTTGAGAAAGGTGTTAAACGAGTGGCCGTATGTATTCAGAATCAGTGATCATCGAAATATTCTTCAAACAACTTGTGTTTTGATTTATTGGCTTCCGGAAGTTTGCTATGGACGAATGTGTGAAAAAGTTAGTTTGCATTGCTGAAATTAACTCCTGCTGCTCAAGCAAAATTTACTTTGTCCTAAAAATCAGTCTATGATCTATTTGTATTACAATCTGAATTCTGAGTGATTGGGTATGGTGGAGCGAATGACTAGTTTACGAAAAGTTAAGATTTAAAAGGTGATTTAAGTTTGGAAAAACTCATAGTGCCACTGTGGGAAAGAAAACTTTCCGGATCATCGAAAACCATTATTTCAATGCATGCTACGATCGTAAAAGTTTTTCGCTCTCTGCTGATGGACCGCTGAAAGATTGCTGTAGCCTTCCGATGGCTCTACGATAAGTATCCTTTCTTAACGTTTCAATTGGGCTGACTATAGAATTATTTTTTTTTTTAATTTAGTAGTTTAAGTTTTTTATATAAAGTAAGAATTTACAAAGGCTGACCCACAACGCCCCAACCCCACCTTAGTTGAAATGCTTTCAAGTTATGTTGGTAAAATTGTACAGTCTCTAAGTGTGTATACATTTGCCGATGGAGCGATTTTACTTTTCGAGCTCTTAAAGACCTCGAAAGGTTCTGTGTTCTACTAATATTCCTTTCGTTTTTATTTATTTTCAAGAGCGAATAAAGGCGCTTTATCCTTGGTAGATGACCAGAAATGATTGTTCACTGAAATCCAAAACAGTATAACGAAGAAAACTAAAACTTAGAATTGCAAAATGTTTTCATTTTATTACATCATATTCTTCAAAATGCTTCTACTCGTAAGTTTTGTGATTTCTGTGACCAAAAAAAAATCATTTCCAGCCGCTGAACAAGGGTCCTGGTGATTGACGTTTCTTCATCAAGGAGCATTTTTCTAAGCATGCTTCCAACGATACTGCCCATTTGAAACGTATGGTACTGGTGGTCCACGTTTCTTCCTGTTCCTGTGTTCCAGATGTCTCTGCGTTCTGTGCTCCATGGTAGGCCCAACCATTTTATGTTTTTTGATTATTTTAATTTTTTTATGTTAACATTATCGAAAGCATAAACAAAGAAAAGCAGAATAATAACGCACTTTTATTATTCTTTGGGACTCAGACATTAGTTCTGCCTGTGGAAGTACGATTAGTGATCAGTAATTAGTGAAAATGATTCTTCAGTACGTTTTTCATCTTCCGAGAAAACTAAAACGCAAACATTCGAACGAGCGAAAAAAAATACGACCGCACTCGACCAAGGCTTGCTAAGAGCAAGTTCACTGGTTTTGGGAAAAAGTGGTAGAAGTTTGGACACTTGTAGCATATTTTGAAAAATTTATCATGCAAAAATGTACTTAAAATCTTTGGGCGTTGTATTTTTTTACAGCACTGTTTCTATTTCAGCCGCATGTAAAATAAATATTGCTATTTTTGCATCACAGTATGCGGAAATAGACAACATGTTTGGTAAAAATATTTGAAAGCCGCAGATCTTGGAAATGTTTCTGTATGGTAAAGTTTTCAAAACGTGTTAAAGGTGTCAAAATTTCAACCACTTTTTTCCAACACAAGAGAACTTTCTCTAAGAACTCATAAATCAAATTTAACTATCTACATCATAAACAAAAAAATCATCAAATATATATGTGTGTAACTTTGTATCAAGTTTACATTGTACAGTGGTCTAGGACGGATCTGATTGAAAAAAAAGTGGCCCATGATTCCCCACTCTCCCATACTACAAAACTTAATTTTTCATGAGAGTTTATGAAAACCATTTCCTAAGAAGAAGTGTTATTTAATTCGACGATCATTATATGAGAAAAGCAATCAATCGAATCAATCAGTTGATGAAACGACAACACTTTGTGGTTATTTTATTTCAACTGTATTTATTCCAAATAGGATCTTTCGTTCAAAACTCCTCAAAGTGCTGCTGGCAACTCATCTCTCGTTTCGAATTTCGCTTGTACCTTCCGAAAGTTCAGTTGCCATCGTACCTCACGAAAGTCAGGGCATAGAATTAAGAATTCATTAGGAGCAACCAGCACACACAACAACACAACACCCAATCCACCCACATACAGCTCATTCGCTGATTAACGCTTCCTTAATGCGTGTACCTGCTTACCTAGTAGGTACATACAGCAACAGCTCTGACTTGCCGGAACCACCTTCACCGTCATGATGCGAAACCGGAAGGTGCAAACCATTAACACATGCCTCCAGGTAAGGCGAATAACTTTGACGAAATTAAGACTTGGGCTGGGTGTTTGCGCCTGTTTGTATGTACCTTCTTCGAGATGCTCTGTATAAGGCCATTCGAAGGCCTCCGCTAGAAGACGGTGGTTCCGGGAAATTCACTTTTCCTTTCGTTTGGAAAGAATTTCAAATCATTCAGCAACATTCGTTTAACGATTGTTAAATGGAAAGTAAACATACCCACCATTAAAGTGGCAACAACTTTTTTTTTTGGGAAAGAAAAGTTTGTTTTTCTTCGCTACTGACAATAATTGACAAACATGGATCCATAAAAAATTGGTCCATTTTTTTGGAAAGCAGTTTCAATCAATAGTCGGTATGGGCGAGTTCGAAGAAAGGAACATGAGCCTCCCTGGACAAATATCACCCAAAAGCGGCAACATTCGATCGTCTATCACTGAGTCCACATTCCATCGAACAGCTTCAGGCTTCGAAGATTAGCTCTAAGGACGCGGTCCTTCGGAAAAGCGAGGTGCCTAGGGTAGGTGGAAGGTATGTCGAAAACTTTTCGCATTTTCCATCTTCAAGTGCGGCTAAGGTTCGGAATGTAGTGTCGTACACTATGCCCGAAGACTCATACAATCATGTACAACAATTTGACATACCTTGATTATACAATTGACCATGTTCCAAGTGTGAGACGATTAAAAGATTCAGTTTTGTACGACGGCAATCCGAGTAAGTTGTGCGTGCTTTACATTCCGAAATACCCGACATAACACTGGCGACGAGGATGGGACCAGGATCCTCCTTTTTACGATGTGGCAATCGAAAAGCTAGATGCACATTTCCAACCATCGGCTGGTAGACGTACATACGAAAGAAATATTTTACGACGAATCAGACAGCAGACCGGGGAAAGATTCAACGATTTTGTAATGAGGTTACGCATTCAGGCAAGTCGTTGCGACTTTGATGAGGCCACTTTTGAATCCATGATAATTGATCAAATTGGGGAACACAGCACATCTAAAGCTCTCAGAAAAAAGGTTTTGGAAAAAGATCGCACGTTGAACGAAGTAGTAGCTATTGGTAGGACACTTGAGGAAGTAGAAGAACAGTGCAAAGAGCTAGAAAGCGCGGAAGTTTCAATAAGACCAACAGGGGCCGTTTGCAAGGTTGGTGTTCAACAACACCAGTTTGATGGGCCAATATTGACTTCACGTCCATACTGTTCATCGCTTATGCCGTCAGCAGAGCGTCGCTACCAGTACACGCAAGCCCAACAACGATCTATGCGACCAGAGTATGGTTATGACTCTCAAGGCAGATGGGCCCCTAGGACCTATCTATATCCCCGACAAGATGCTACAAATGTCCGAACTATGCAACCTGATTTTGGAAATAGTTCCCGTGGAAGATGGAGTGGAAAAGATAACACAAATTTCCGCCGAGATTTTCACAATGTTCGTCAACGTGGAGGTTATCAATCATCAAATATTCATCGAAAGAGTTTCACAACGGATAGACAACAGTTTAAGGTCGACAATAGAATTTGTTTCGGCTGCGGTCAACGCGGACATATCAAGGATTCCCACGAATGTTTGGCCAAAGATGCTCAATGCTACAAGTGTGGTAAAATTGGCCATTTCGCAAACTGGTGCACCCGAGCAGAAGGGGAGCCATCCACAAAACGAATCAGAGCTGTGTTCCCCGAGAAAACCAACGAAGAAGAGTTGCGTAACAAAGAAGATGAAATTTGTTTCGTTATGGGTCAAAACATTTTCCCATTTGCGATTGGTGGAGTTCGAATCCCGATGGCTATTGATTCAGGAGCGGCAGCCAATCTGATTGACATGAAAACATGGGATAAGTTGCGGAAATCAAGAGCAAATGTTCGGTTCGAATCAAATGTAGATCGTTCTTTCAAAGCGTATGGATCTGAGAAGCCTTTGAAATTGGTTGGGATGTTCACGTCAGAGATAAGAGCAGGGGATAATAAAACCATAGCGCAGTTCTACATAGCGGAAGATGGGAAGCAATGTCTTCTTGGAGATGAAACTGCAAAGCTGTTGAAAGTTTTGAAAATCGGGTACAACATCAATTCTTTGAAGGAAACGAACACTTTTCCAAAGATCAAAGGAGTTATAGTTGAGATTCCTATCAATCAGGACGTTCAGCCAATACAGCAAGCTTATCGAAGAGTGCCATTTGCTTTGGAGGAAAAAGTAGCAGCTAAACTCCGGTATCTTCTAGAACAAGATATTATCGAAAGAGTTCAAGAACCCTCAGCATGGGTGTCACCAGTTGTTCCTATACTGAAAGATTCTGGAGAGATAAGGCTGTGTGTCGACATGCGGAAAGCTAACCAGGCAGTGTTAAGGGAAACGCACCCCTTACCGATTGTGGACGAGTTGTTTGGATCAATAGACGGAGCAACCTTATTTTCAAAGGTTGACATCAAAGAGGCATACCATCAGGTGGAGATATCTGAACGTTCCAGAGGCATAACCACGTTCATAACAAAACAGGGATTGTTCAGGTAAAATCCAAACGAGTCAGATATTCCTTTGTATAATAACAACCACAACAACAAAAACAATGTTATAAAATAAACTCTCTGCTCTTGGGGCAACAATGTAAATGTGTTTTTTTCTTCTTCTTCTATCTATTTGATAATGAAATTTTCCTTTGACAGGTTCAAACGTTTAATGTTTGGTATAAGTTGCGCACCCGAGCTATTCCAAAAAGTAATGGAATCAATAGTCGCGGGGCTCGAGGGAGTAATTGTATATCTTGACGATATATTAGTTACTGGTGGTTCTCAAGATGAACATGACAGACGTCTGAAAGCACTGTTAGATAGACTGGATGATTCTAATATCTTACTTAACAAAGACAAATGTGTTTTTAATGCGTCCGAGATAGAGTTTCTGGGCCACAAACTGTCAAAACACGGAATTCGGCCCACTGAAAGCAAAATTGCAGCCATAGAGTCTTTTCGAGCTCCCAATAATATATCGGAACTAAGAAGCTTCCTGGGATTGGTAACATACATCGGGCGATTCATCCCAAACCTGGCCGACAAAACCGAACCAATCAGACAACTCCTTAGAACTGAGGAAAAATTCAATTGGACTTCTTGTCAACAAAATGCCTTCGAAGACATAAAGAGATCAGTTAAGAATTCAAATTTTCTCGGCTATTTTAATCCCAAAGATACATGTGTTGTGGTTGCGGATGCTAGTCCGGCAGGTTTGGGGGCCGTTTTGCTGCAAATGGATACTTATAAAAACACGCGAATCATATCATTTGCAAGTAAAGCTTTGACAGACCTTGAAAAGAAATACTTCCAGACAGAGCGAGAAGCTTTAGCATTGGTATGGGCGGTCGAAAAATTCCGGTTGTACCTTCTTGGAACCAGATTCAAACTAGTTACCGATTGCAAACCCCTCCAATTCTTGTTTACAGTACGAGCGAAACCATGCGCTAGGATTGAAAGGTGGGTGATGAGGCTACAAGCTTATAATTTTGAAGTTGTTTATAAACCCGGAACCAGCAATTTGGCGGATGCGTTGTCGAGATTATCGGTACAACCTCCTAAAGAATTTGACCCTTCAGAAGAAGCTTGTATTTATCACTTGGCTAGACTGGATATCCCAAAAGCTGTTACGCTTGAAGAAGTTGAAGACATCTCAAGTAAAGATCCAGAACTAAGGGACACGATAACGGCGTTAGAAACAGGGGAATTGGATAAGGTACCTCAAGTTTTCAAACCGTTCATCTCGGAACTGTCAAGGTCCGGAAACCTGTTGATTCGAGGAGACAGACTAATAATACCTACTTTTCTAAGATCGAGGGTGCTGGACATTGCACACGAAACACATCCCGGTATAGTGGTAATGAAGCGAAATTTACGACAGAAGGTATGGTGGCCACTAATGGATAAAGAAGTAGAATCCTACGTAAAAAAGTGTAAAGCTTGCACCTTAGTATCAGGCTTGAACCCACCAGAACCAATCTGTTCCACAAAACTACCAGATAGGGCATGGGCCCACTTAGCCATTGACTTTACCGGACCATTTCCGTCAGGGCACAATTTGCTGGTGATCATCGACTACTTTAGTAGGTTTACAGAGGTAATAATAATGAAATCCATCACCGCTACCCTTACTGTTCGTGCTCTTCACGAGACTTTTTGTCGATTTGGCATGCCCGTTTCCATAAGAACAGTTTGTGAGCGCGGAGTTTCGTCAGTTTTTGGATCAGTTTGGGATAGAACATCGAAGAACCATTCCGTATTGGCCACAAGCTAACGGGGAGGTGGAACGAATAAATCGAACAATCGGTAAACGAATGAAAATTTCGCAAGAACAAGGATCCGACTGGCAATGGGATCTACGCATGTTTGTCTTGATGCAAAACTCGACGCCTCATTCAACAACTGGAGTAGCTCCTTCCTCGTTAATGTTTGGACGGCTTATGAAAGACAAGTTACCAGGATTAATGACAAAACCGGAAAACATTCTCGAAGAAATCCAAGACCGTGACAAGGCTAGGAAATTTCAATCTACAGAATATGCCAACAACAGGCGAGGATCACAACACAATAGCTTGAAGGAGGGAGAAACAGTTGTCGTCAAAAGGACTCAAAAAGATAACAAACTGTCCACAACATTCGACCCTGAAGAATTTGAGGTTATCCAAAGGGAGGGGTCAAGGGTTAAACTGAAATCCAATTCAACGGGCACTATAATGTACCGAAATGTCTCACATCTCAAAAAGCTTGTTTCAGATACAACTGGAGGTGCGACCACATCATGCAATCTGCCTCTCCATAGCGAAGATTCAGAGTTGACCGACTTACCCCCAACAAGGAGTCCTGAGGAGGGAACGCGAAACGAAAGTCTCGAGAAGGAAACGGCAAACGAATGTCCAAAACGTGCTCGAAGGGATCCCAAACGACCAGCCTACCTTAAAGACTTTACGCTTAATGAAATAACAAATTTATGAAGAAAGGGAGGAGTGTAGTGTCGTACACTATGCCCGAAGACTCATACAATCATGTACAACAATTTGACATACCTTGATTATACAATTGACCATGTTCCAAGTGTGAGACGATTAAAAGATTCAGTTTTGTACGACGGCAATCCGAGTAAGTTGTGCGTGCTTTACATTCCGAAATACCCGACATAACACGGAAGACCTTTTTTTCGGCCTATTCTTCCACGGTTGATTTTGCCCGGAAGTCGGGTTGTCCCGTAACTTGCTGTTTATCTATGTATCCATCTATCTACCAGGGCAAAATACTTGGGTAAAAGTTCAAATAAGCCGTCCTGGTTCGCGGCGCAAAAGTTGATGTCCATTTTATGGTCACCGAAAGTTTAGTCTCTTTTTTTCAATGTTTCTGGAGAAAGGTATAATCGTTCTTTTTTTGACAAATCGATGTTGCAAAATTTGTTACGAGTTTACTGTTTGTGTTATGACTTGAATGATTTAAATGAGCAGAATAATCTAAACGTCATCATGAATTTCAAATTTATAACCTTTAGAGAAAAAACACACGTGAATGTATTCTGTATTGACAAAAATGACAAAAATGACAAAAATGACAAAAATGACAAAAATGACAAAAATGACAAAAATGACAAAAATGACAAAAATGACAAAAATGACAAAAATGACAAAAATGACAAAAATGACAAAAATGTCAAAAATGACAAAAATGACAAAAATGACAAAAATGACAAAAATGACAAAAATGACAAAAATGACAAAAATGACAAAAATGACAAAAATGACAAAAATGACAAAAATGACAAAAATGACAAAAATGACAAAAATGACAGAAATGACAAAAATGACAAAAATGACAAAAATGTCTCATGTCTCATGTTTCATATCTCATGTCTCATGTCACATGTCTCATGTCTCATGTCTCATGTCTCAAGACTCACGGAAACCTTCGTCGAGGAAATAGCTTTCCAAATTCATTCCATTGTTTCGTCTTGTTGTCTGTCTTGATGCTTCGAAGATAAAATTTAGGGAAAACTCAGAATAGCATCAACACAATAGTCGAAAAACCTCTGTCTGGAGATGAAAATTAAGCCGATTCGTTGCAGCAGCCCCATGTTGTATTAAACATCAACAGTGTTGGGTTCCCAGAAAAGCAAACTGAAAACAACTTGATAACGGAATCTTTGTAGAGCAGCCATCACAGAACACACAAGCACAACACAAGAACAGAAAGCTGGGCTCGCATGCATGTTTTCAAATCCGGCCAAACAATTCCCATAATGTAATGGATTTAGGGTGCTGTGGGATCCATCCCTTTATTTACGACGACTGAATGTTGGCTGGAAAAACACGACGGAAAAGAGGAAACCGACCCTCATAGGCTCCCATAAATCCACCCACGCACCTACTCACTCACACGCATCTTTGAGGACTAGCGATCCTTTTTGCCACGAAAAATTAAATCATCCAATTCAGTATTGATGGCTTTTGATGGGGGCCGCTCTTTTCTTCCCACAACTTGGAATCGAAATCTATTAGAGTCGATCTAGGCCCATTCTCGGCACACTCACACACAAAGCGAAAGTGAAAGTCGAAAGCTAGAAGCGAAGGATTAAGTTTGACACACAGGAAATTCGGCACGAGTGGGTGGATTCCGGGTGAATTCGTCGAAAATCACACAAAGCCAGGCAGAAAAACCCCAAAACCCGAGACAGAAAAGCTCCGTCATCATTTTCGGCACCGCACCACAAAGATGTAAATTAATTAAATTTCATGTACCTCACTCCTGCTGCTGCTGCTGCTTCTACTGATGTTCCTGTCTGTCATTTGGTTTTCGGTTTTTGGTTGCCTGCCTGCCTCCCTGGCTGTTCCGGGGAATTCGTGGGATTCATCCATTGATTGACGAGAGCCCATCATCATAATCAACGGCGTCGCCATTAAAATCATCATCACCACATCGATCGAGGGCGATGAAATTCAATCGGAAGTGTTGCCTTTTGGTGGCTGTCTCCTACAGGGCTATTAGCGATAAAAAAGGGGAGGAGGGTGTGGGATTTTCGAGTAACTTTTCATCCAAAAATCGCGTTGATGAGAATAAATTGAATTAATTTTCCAAGAACTCTCATTCAATAGCGATGGTAATTGCTTGTTGTGTTAGTGAAAAACTGCGGTTCATCAATCTTGGATCATGTGAACGAGGAGGTGTGAATTACTCTCGTAGATATTGAGGTTGATTGGATTTGGTGTTGTTTTTCGGTCCTTGGAAGCAATACCTTTGAACTGATTCTAGAAAACAAAAAAATGGGTAATCGATTGCTGTTCATGGGATTACTGTTGAATACTTTTTTTTGAAATTCCAAAGCGCTGAGATAATAATTTTTATTCCAGGGTTTTATTCGTTTAGTTGCACTTTTCCGTGTCTGAAATTTTGTAAGCATAGCATAGCATTGGGTGACTACACACATCTTGCATTGACTGATACACAAGGTACAACCCATAATTTAAACCAACACAAGATGCCGAAATAAGTATCTGGATGCAAAACTCATTTCAAATGTTGGTTTTAAAGATAAGTGTGGTACCATAATGCACACCTCGATAAGTTAATGTTATCATAATAGGGATAATCTGATACAACAAAATGAACTTCTCAGGTGCAGAGAACTCATACGACCCAGGGTGTTTTTTTCAGAAAGGTGGGGGGTGTTTTTTATGGAAAATCCTAATGTGCATATAGCATGAATTAGTAAAAGAATAATACAAACATGATAAAAAATAAAAATTCAAAAAGAAACGATTTCACCAAACTCCATTGAAAAATGATGAGTGCTGTCTTCCCATTCTTCCGGATTCCGGTCATCTTGAAAATCATTGCATTCAAATACATATTCTTAATATCCCTAAATAGTGGATCTTCATTGCAAACTAAATATCAACCGCCAATTGTTCGTTTACAATCACCTTAGTACGTAAATATTAGGCTTCGCAATGAACTAAATAGAAAACAAAAACAAACAAGAGCAAATAAGCCTATAGAAAATATCGTTCAGGCATTCAAACGGTTCTTTTCCTTTCTTCTACTCAGAGCCATCCAAATATAAATGATCATTCACTTTTCAATTTATGCACAAAATTCTCTCCTCTTACAAAAATAAGGTTCCAGATCGTTTGCACACAGTTAACGAATGATTTCCTTCTCGCACGATTCGTCCAGCACAACAAAACACCAATTGCATTTCTTTTCTATTAATTTGAAAGCATTCAATCAATTTAAAAATGCATCAACAGAAACAGAAGTCCCGAATTAGATAAAATTCACCGTATTATTAATTTACGAGAAAACAAACGAGGGAAACGCGACAGCGAAAAAAAAAACACGTCCGTTCTCAAGCACGGCTTGCTGCGACCTTTCCGTGTTTGAAATTTCTCTACGAAAAATAATATGTTAATGCAAATTATTCACAACTAGCTTCATTTTTATCATCTGAATTTGAGTTGTATTTACTCATCCGAAGCCTACAGGATCCAACATTTGATGGACAGATTTTTCATTTCAATCCGATTCCCTCGGACGCGCCCCAGTGATCGTTAAAGTGACTTAAGTGTTGTCCAATTTGTTGTGGGTGGGAAATGGGACCATAAATTGTTCCCAAATGGATTACTTCTAGTGAGCGAATTCTGACTCTATAGAAGCGGAAAATCCGTACGGGTGGCATTTGTCCACTGCCTGGGTGGAAAAGTGCTACTTTTGACTTTCTACCGTCGCATCGTCGACTGACGAATTAGTGCGGCCCATCAATCATTCCGCTGGCTGCTGCCAGGAAAAAAATGTGTATACAGATATTTGCACCCCCAACCCGTAACTCTCCGAGCAACCCCCCACAAATTAGTCCCGATTGAAGAAAAAAAAATCCCCGGAGAGAAAGAGAAGAAGGATAAACAAAACAGTGTCAGTGCCAGAGCAAGTCAGCGAGCCAGACAGTTAGTCAGTTATGTTTCAAAGCGTGGGTGTGTAGTATGAAAAATAACGATATCTGTACCAACACGTGAAAAGGATGTATCTCCATATATGGCGAATCGAGAAAAACGCGTTTGAAGAAAATACAACCGTTTTTAAATCGCTAATTAAAAATCACTTGAAATGTTTGCATTTAATGACAGACAAACGATGTTTAGAAGCATCCTCTATATGTTAGAATAGAGGAATATCAATTTTAATGAAAAAAGAACGCGTTATCGTAGATAGAACCTAGCTCACGTAATATTTTGTCTCTTTTGTTTATACACCCTTTGCTATTTTCTCATTTCTAGCTCTAGTTTTAAGCTCGCGTTCATTTGTAACTATGTTTTTATGTTGAATAAAGTGTCAAATCTTTACCAACACATAAAAAGCATCTATCTCCATATATGGCGTATCAAGAAAAACGCGTTTGAAAAAATACAACCTATTTTAAATCCCTAATTAAAAATCACTCCAAATTTTTGGTTTCTATGAAAGACAAACGATTTTTAAGAAGCATTCCATGTTAGAATAGAGGTATATCAATTTTCATGGAAAAAAACAACGCGCTATCGTAGATAGCACCTAGCTCACGTAATATTTGGTCTAACCTGTTTATACACCCTTTGCTATTTTCTTATTTTTAGCTTTAGTTATAAGCTCGCATACATTTGCAACTATGTTATTATGATGAATAAAGAGTCGAATTGATTATTTTGAGTTTGTTTGCGGAATAGTAGCGAAAAATTGTTCCGGAGTAAAGGGTGTATATCCATGTGATGGCAGTTCTGGTTTTAGAATGTTTATAGATCCTTTACTCAAATTGAGTTTTCAGTGTAACGGAATATTATTTTCTCAAAAGGGTTTTACCGTTAAGTAGGGCAACTGTTGGCCTATCATGAGGTACTGAAAATGGTTTTTGTTTACTTTTGGAGATAGATCCTTTTCACGTGTTTGTACAGATATGTACTATTATTAGCTGGCGGCTGCGGCAGTCAGTCGTTACTATTAATGAGCATATAAGTAGGTGTTTGGCTGGACTTTTGTTTATATTGCCCGCAAAAGACTGATGACTGGGCACGTGTGTTTTTGTTTTTTTCCCTTCGTAATTATTTTACGAGCATAAACGTATAACGTAAAAAATTACGAATTTTCATCATATTCGGACATCTGGAAAACAAGTTATTTACCCGACGTTACCCCACACTCATTCCTACTCGAACATTTAAATGGAAGTTTCAGCTATCCAACAAAACAAAAACTTAGTATCTGTTAACTTACTTAATTATTTATTCAACTTTTTTTTTCTATAAAATGTTTCTACAACATTAGTTCAAAAGGAAAAAAAAAAACTAGATCTTCTGTGTTTTACTCAAAAATAAAATGGAAATCATTTACACACTGAATGTTTGAATATTGAAAAAAAAAAACAATGCAACCATGTTTTTTGCTGTCATATTGAGCAACAGCCTACTTCATCCATTAACTACTTATATAAGGTACCAGTTTGAGTTTATGGCTTATTCATCTGAACTTATTTGTTCTGTTACCACTGATCACACTGACATGACACATAAACATGAACAAAATTCCGTTCATAGTTTTCATATTTAATTTGTTCGGAAGCTTTCGAATCATAGATGGATTGAGTTTTAAGCCATCATAATAAACGATTTTTCGTACCCCGAAATCCTCAGAGGTCAAATTTGGTTCAATTTGCTTGATTTATTCCTCGTCAAGTTCCTACCAATTTTTTGAAATGTAGAAATTTTGTACCATTTCTGAAATCTTCTTCTTCCAGAAAAGAGATGGGTCTCAAACTAGCGTTAAATTTGGATCCATTTGCATTTTTAATTCAAGAGTTTTGTAGTTATTCAGGTAACAATTATAAGGGGGGCCCCCCATTCTTGTGAAGGGAGGGATCTTAAAACATCATTTTACTTTTAAACGGTCCTAAAAACCCTTACATGATAATTTTTGTAATAGTTAAGGAAAACCACTTGTTTTAATAGTTAAACACACAGAACTTTATTGTTTCTCTAGAAACCACGCGCGCTGGCTGAACGTCCACTTAACAATGGCGGTGATCGTTTTCCTCCCTCTCAAGGACGATGAATCTCTAGTCGTCCTTTTCTGTCATTGACAATTGGTCTCGTTCAGACGAGGGGTGCGCCACTACATCCCCCTTAACACTTCTTGACGTAATGAGGCACATAACTTTCAAACCAAGCAGGCTCCTTGGACTTACGTTTTTGAAGATGCTCTGAAGATGTTCCTGGAGCGCTTTGATTATGCGTCATGTTTGTGCTAGATTCATCCGAGATCTCCTGCCTGTCCGTGTCTTCCGTACTTTCGCTTGATGGTATATTTGTTTTTTCGATTTTCTTTACATGTGCTGAATTTCTTCTGTATTCCTTACCTGTGATTATAGATTTCACAGTTATATCCGCTCCTCGTTTGTTCAATACAACAAACTCTTCGTTTATGTATTCTGTACTTAGCTTGTTATCTTTTCTCATTCGTTTCAACAATACATAATCGCCCACAGATATATCACTAACTCTTGCTCTTCGTTTTTTATCACCATACTCTCGCCCCTTTTCCTTTTGGATACAATCGCGGTCTCTGGTTTCTTCATCATTTGGTCTGGATGCTGTCAATTTTGGAAGCTTGTTGCGAATTTTACGACCAAACATCATTTCCGCCGGCGATCGACCAGTTGTAGAATGAGCCGAAGTTCGATACGTCAGCAGAAATTTCTGAAGCTCAATCCTCCAATCTTGTCCAAGCTCCTGTGCAATTTGAAGCCTTTTCAGTATTGTCCGGTTCTGACGCTCAACTTCGCCGTTCATCTGCGGCCAGTATGGTACAGTATTTATAAGTTTGATGCCATAGCTTTTACAAAAAGTTGAAAATTCTTCACAATCCTCGCTTAACTGGGGAGCATTGTCTGCGGTAAGAGTAATAGGGATACCAAAACGACTAAAAATTACTCTTAATTCCTCAATAGTACTCTCAGCAGTTATGTTACTCATCTCACATACTTCGAAATATCTGCTGTAGTAATCTATAACTACCAACAAGAATTGTCCCTCAGGTAATGGCCCCAAAAAATCTATTGCCAGGTCTTCCCACGGTCCAGAAGGTAGATTATGTCGTACCATAGGTTCTGGAAGACTTGGAGCCGAAACTAGAGTACATCCACGACATTTCTTCACATAAGTTTCAACGTCCATATCCATCTTAGGCCACCATACGGACGCTCGTAATTGATTTTTCATCATTTGTATTCCTGGGTGACCCTCATGCGCTAAAGCTAGCACCTTCTCCCGTAGACACTTTGGAATAACGATTCTGTCACCACGCATCAATATATTTCCAACCTGGCATAGCTCTTGAGCAATAACACGATATTCAATCGGCAGATCAAACAAACGGTTATTAGAAATCGTCTCAAGAAGTTGGATTATTTCATCATCTTGTCTGCATATTGTTTCAAGTTCTTCCCATCTAATAGCTGCATTATTTGCAGCTGAACTCGCAATTTCGTTTACGAAAAGCTCTTCCGAATAGTCGAAAGGCTTTGCCTCTAAGGTGGATAAACGAGAAAGAACGTCTGAGACATTCTTTTCACCCGCTATGTGTTTTATTTTATAATCGAAAGCCTGGAGCCTAAGCACCCACCTTTCTATACGGGCACAGGGCTTAGAGCGTGGTGTAAATAGATATTGCAATGCTTTGCAGTCAGTAACTAGATCGAATTCCTTACCAAGAAGGTACATCTGAAATCTCTCGACTCCCCAAACTGCAGCCAAAGCCTCCTTCTCCGTTTGGCAGTACCGTTTTTCCGTTTTAGTGAGAGATTTTGATGCATAGCATATTACACGATGTTCTTCATCTCCATTGGTTTGCACCAATATAGCACCCAAAGCAGACGGGCTAGCATCTACTATCACTGATGTATGATCCTTGCTATTGAAATATCCTAGACTCGCAGAGTTCGAAAGGGCTTCCTTAATCACATCAAATGACTGTTGGTGCTCTTCTCTCCATTTAAATTTTTCAGCCTGTTCAGTAAGCTTTCTCAAAGGTTCATCTAAGGTTGCCAAATTATTGATGAATTTATTCATATAATTTGCAAGCCCCAAAAAGCTTTTCACTTCAGTTGAATTAACCGGTGGACGGAACGAAACCAGTGCTTGAATTTTAGATGGTGAAGGACGGATACCAGCTGCAGAAATAATGTGTCCCAGAAATTGTACTTCAGCTACTCCAATGACACATTTATCGTGATTAAGAACTACACCACGACTTTGCAAACGTTCATAAACAGCATTTAATCGAGCATTGTGTTGTTCTAAGTTCTCGCCCTCCACGTATATGTCATCTAAATAGCACACCGTGCCTGTGTGATTTGAATGAATGGTAATTATAATTGCAATCAATGAATTGATTTTATTTAAAAGAATTTAGAAAATTACCTTCACATCCGGCTAAAATTTCTTCCATCACTTTTTGAAAAATTTCAGGAGCCGACACCAATCCAAACGGAAGCCTTTTAAATCGGAAAAGTCCACGACTCGTGATAAATGTTGTAATATCTCGAGACGCAGGAGCTAGTTCCGTTTGTAAAAACGCATCTCGAATATCAAGTCTACTTCGTATCAATCCTTTTCCTATCCGTGCGAGTAATTCGTCCACTACTGGCATTGGATGGCGTTCTCGCATTACAGCCTCATTTACTCGCCTCAAATCTAAACAAATTCTAGGTTCACCATTAGCTTTACCGACTACGACTAGCGGTGAGACCCAAGTTGTTGGACCCGTTTTCACCTAAAACAGAGTGATGACTTGAGCATCAGCGAAAATTTCTATTTGTAACGACCTAGCATTACTCAAACATTACAATGACATGATTGAAGGATATCAGGTAAATATACTCAACAAAGTTGACGAAAAAATAAAAACAAACCTTTCTGTGTATCAAAGAAAATATTTCTTTATTGTGGTCAAAGAGGTGTTAAGTTAATAGCAAATGAAATTAACGGTTTACCTCAATTATGTCCTGCTCCAACAACTTATCCAGCTTAGTGTTCACTGCAGATTCATACGGAAGTGGAACGCGTCGTACTGGTTGGAACACCGGTTTGAATGTGGGATCCATATGAATTTGCACCTGGACGTCCTTAATTTTGCCGAAAGGAGTTTGTCGATCCGGTTTGGTCAGATGATTGATTTCGGTCCCGATTTTCAGCACACCAAGTGCTTTTGCAGTAGCATCTCCAAGAATACAGCGCTGGCCTTCCTCGACGACAAAAAATGTGGCCACTTCTTGCTGCATTCCAATTTTAATATCACTGCTAAACGTTCCCAGTATACGCAAAGGTACGTTGCTTCCATATCCCTTGATCACTTCTCGACAGCCTTTTCTCATATTATGCACCTTTATTCCTTCTCGTTTTAGTTGTTCCCAAGCCAACGAATGAATTAAATTTACATCCGAGCCAGAATCGACCAACATTTCTAAACGAACACCTCCGATAACGCAAGCAAGAATGTTTGATTCATTTCCGAAATGGAAGCAATAATACGATTTAGGATTAGAATTCGGTTTTTCAATAGAAGGTTGATCAACATTCGCTTCCTGTTCATCGATTTCAACCAGGCGCACATTTCTCGGCTTTTTATTTGAATAAGATGGTGGAGCCCTGGATGATGAACGTTTCCGACAAGATGCTTCGAAATGACCCAATTTTTTACACCACCGACACTTTTGGTCTCGGGCTTTGCATTTAACAGACGTAGCAATGTGTCCCTTGGCACCACAGTTGAAGCAAGTGATGTCCGGATTATTTTGATCTTTATTATTGACAGGTATACGACGACTTGTACCTTGACGAGCCTCCACACGAAAAACTTTTTCTGACAGTGAATCTTTCGCGTTAAGAGTAGTCAAGTCAACAACTTGTTGCTCTACTCCTTCCATCATCGCTCCCATTGCTTCAACTTCCGCTAGTGTAGCATCTTTCTGTAAGATTCGCCGTCGAAGTTCTTCTGATACACAACCTTCTACAATCACGTCGATGACAAATAATTCGGTAAGTACTTCTCGAATATCAGCGTTATATTTCTCTAAACCGCAATCAGCTAGTTGCTGTCGGATTCGGAGAACAAAATGAGCAAACCGCTCATCTTTTTCCTGACGAAGCTTGCGTAAACGACATCGTTCCAAAATGAACTGACGTCCTGGCTCGAAATATTCGTCTAACTTAGAGATTGCAATATCGTACCAATTCGCTTTAATAGAAATAAGAGGCTGTTTATCGACATCGGGCAAATTTTCATACACCCTCTGCAGTTGTTTGCCACCAAAATGCAAAAGCTTAGCCCTCATTTTCTTCTGGTCCGAAATGTCATATGCATCGAAGTAAATCTCAAGAGCAGTTTTCCAGCTTTTCCATTCCTTTGCTAATTGGTTCCTCTTTATTTCCTCACATCGAAAGGGAGGAATTGGACGAGTCTCATCCATCTGTGAAAAAAAAAAATTGAAGCTATCGTTACACTTTTTTGTTAAATCAAATCTTTATTCCGTTTTTAAACTTTTCAAATAACGCTTCTCAAAACGTCGAATTGTTTAATTCCGCCAAACTACAATTGATAAGAATTGCTCCTCAAAGCAAATGCAACTGTTGCGCGTATGTACAAGCGATTAATCTGCACTCCTCGAAGTCGCAGCGTGAAATTGTGAATTAATTTGACTCCTCAAAGTCAACTGAGTTCCTCAGAACTGCAGATACCCATTCTCGTAACAGTACGATAGGGTTGGCAAAGTGTTTGACTCCTCAAAGTCAGCTGAGTTCCTCAGAACTACAGATACCCATTCTTGTAATAGTACGATAGGCAGTACAAAAAGTGTTTGACTCCTCGAAGTCAAACTTCAGTTCCTCAGAACTATGTATGTACACTCTTCCGAGTGACGATAAAGCAACACGGAAAATACTCGACCCCTCAGGGTCATTAATCACTATTCGTTTAGAAAATGTTTCAGTTCCTCGAATCTGGGAAATCAATGATTTTCATGTAAGTACGCGAGATTTTACATTCGTTCACCAAGCAGTGTTACATAACCTCTACATGTAACCTACGGAATGGGCCTACGCCCTACTTTTCGAATTAATTTTTTGAAAAAACTGTTTCCACTTCTTTTTTTAATAGTTCATCGTTTGCAACTTACCAGCTTGTCCATAATCCTCGTCGCCAGATGTAATAGTTAAGGAAAACCACTTGTTTTAATAGTTAAACACACAGAACTTTATTGTTTCTCTAGAAACCACGCGCGCTGGCTGAACGTCCACTTAACAATGGCGGTGATCGTTTTCCTCCCTCTCAAGGACGATGAATCTCTAGTCGTCCTTTTCTGTCATTGACAATTGGTCTCGTTCAGACGAGGGGTGCGCCACTACAATTTTCATGTATGGATTTTTAGGTTTTTTTTAGCATTCCGTAGCAGATCTACAGTGTTTTTTCCGAAGCATGTTTTTTGGATTTTTTTCTTTGACTTTGAGTTGAATTGAATATTGTCTGAGAAACATATTGGAGGTCAATTACAAGGCTAAAAAACTGAAAACTTTGTAATAAGTGTTTGAAAAACAAGAGAGATATAGCAGTTTAATGCGAAGCGTGTCAAATTGACACTCATGGTCTGATTAGGGAGTTTTTTCCTGGGCTATCAGGGTGCGTTCATAAAAAAAGTAATGATGAAAAATTAAAGATATCACGTGTGGGACTGAAGATTGACTATTCCAGCAGAACAATAACTATCGATTACTTATTCACCATTAAGCACATCAGAGCGCCCCTCGTCCATCGATGGGCTCTACAAACTCTCCAACCACATCTCTTCCTCCTCCCTCGTTCGCGCGCGTTCTCTCACGTCAGGCCAGTCGTGTTCCCGCGCTACGCCCGAGACGATGTGTGTCAGTGAAGTTGAGTGCTAAACGAAATTGATTGCTTCCGCAGGGTCCGAACTAGCGCAAAGTAAGTGACAGGAATTTTCCCGTTTAATTGCTCGGCCGTAACCTGGCCCCACATTTGGCGATCCTGCCAGGAGCTGTTCATTTTTGGGAACAGCAAAATATTAATCCAATTTACCTAGCCGAGAGAATCTGTCTTTTTTCATGTTGCGTACGGCAGCCATTTTGGAATACATGTGATGTTGAATTCCTTTTAATGATTGTGTTTGATTTTTTTATAATTGCTGCTGGATTTTCAGATTATTCCTGAACCATGAATTGATTTGAAGTGATTTGAAATTTTATGGAATTTTTGGTGCTACTTTATTTAAAACTTTTTTTTATCGAAAAAACATTGTACATTGTTCGATTAGTTGCTCTAATCATCATTTTGTTGGGAGTGGCTGATGGTGCTGGCCTGGTGCATGGACGACGAGTTTTTTTATTACCAATTTAAAAGAAAATGCGAAGGAAATTTTGTAAGGCCCGATGAAAACCTTCGTCGATGAAAAATGGTTTAGAATAGATGAAACGCGACGTAGCCTAACACTAGTAAAAAAGGAGCGACGCAGACCGATTTATACTGATTGTGGAAGCTGACGCGATGCAGACTTCCGTCAGTGGTTGGCCGCTATTTGAACTTCTACCTGATTTTATTGAGGATTTGATATAGATACTGACGCGATGCAGACTTCCGTCAGAGATTTGGCGTGATGCAGACTTCCGCCTGGTTTTATTAATGATTTGATTTGGAAACTGACGCGATGCAGACTTCCGTCAGAGATTTGGCGTGATGCAGACTTCCGCCTGGTTTTATTGATGATTTGATTTAGAAACTGACGCGATGCAGACTTCCGTCAGCACTTTGGCGCGATGCAGACTTCCGCCTGACTTTATTGATAATTTGATTTAAAAACTGACGCGATGCAGACTTCCGTCAGCGATTTGGCGCGATGCAGACTTCCGCCTGATTATGTTGATTCTATTTTAGAAACTGACGCGATGCAGACTTCCGTCAGCACTTTGGCGCGATGCAGACTTCCGCCTGACTTTATTGATAATTTGATTTAAAAACTGACGCGATGCAGACTTCCGTCAGCAATTTGGCGCGATGCAGACTTCCGCCTGATTATGTTGATTCAATTTTAGAAACTGACGCGATGCAGACTTCCGTCAGCACTTTGGCGCGATGCAGACTTCCGCCTGGCTTTAAAGATGATTTGATTTAGAAACTGACGCGATGCAGACTTCCGTCAGCAATTTGGCGCGATGCAGACTTCCGCCTGATTATGTTGATTCGATCTTAGAAACTGAGGCGATGTAGACTTCCGTCAGCACTTAGGTGCAATGCAGACTTCCGCCTGATTACATCGATGCTTCGTTTGCTGAAACTGACGCGATGCAGACTTCCGTCAGCGGTTTAGCGCCAGATTTTTTTTTGAAGGCTTTAAAAAACTGATACGATACAGACTTGTTAACAGGTTGGCGAATTCCGCCTGGTTGTAATGATAATTAGATTGCAAAAAATATGACATGCTGACTTCCGTCAGTAGTTCGACGAGAAATGCAAATTATCGCCAGTATTTTCGTGCAATGCACAATATTACCGGGTTGTATTTAAAATTCGTCTGCTTGCACCTGATGGCGGAAGATTTTCCCTCATAAAAATGAAAAGGGTCTTAAATCTGACTGAATACAAAAAAGAAACCTGAGAATGCTAAGGGAGTCCCTCTTGATGAGCAATCAAATTGTTGTTCTTAAATTAAATAAGCTCCATAAGATAAAAAAAAATATGTTGCGAAAAATAGAAGAATTTAGTTGAATAGTCGCCGAGAATGGCCCAACGTGTTCTTTGAATTTACATTGTGTCACTTGGCGCACAGTTAGTTCCGTAATACGGTTTATTATTACATATCGCACGTATTGATTCATCACACAACCCTTAAAAGTAGTAATAATTTACATGAACAGCACGCGTCAGCTGCACAGGTGAATTGCAATGTTTTACTCTTAAAGTCAGAGTTGAGTTATTCAAATTTCATTTGAAAACAGAAAGTACAATCAATAAAAAATGTTTCACTGATGACGAAAAGACAGTCGTTGACCTCCTATAAACTTGAACGAACTAAGCCAAGAGATAAAAAAATTAAAATAGAGTATATAACATAATACCGAATGAAGAATAGCTTAGATAACTAATATCTATTTGCATAGTAAGGCACAGTAACCATCTTTACATACACGAACCTAAAATTAAGCAAAAACATCAAAATCTCTCGGACTACGCCGAATGCATCGAGCTTTACCAAAATTAGAGTTCGTGAACCATAGAGAATCTTGTTAGGAACGAATATCTATGAGCTTAATCACCAAACGGTTATCGTAATGCAGGAATCTTCAAGCTAGGATACTTCTTCTCCTTCTTATTTCTACTTTAACTGCATCGCAGTTCGGGAGCTAGGATGCTTAAGCTTGTTAAGTGCAGTATAATAAGAATTAAAAAAATATGGAGACATCCAGTTCAAAGATTAAGGTCATGAGAAGGTGCAAGATGTTGCTTAGTGATGTTGCTATAATAAATTTACGCAAAAGTGCTTGAAACAAAGAATATTTGTAACTTGTAAAATTGATTAAATGATGTAATATCAGATTTACACGAATAAGAGGTAGGAAATAAATCAATAACTAATGATGGTAAGAGAATTAAGCGATGTTCATTACTGACAACAATTCTTCCACCGAACTTTAAAGGGTACAATTGAAAGTTCATGCTACCAATGTGTCATCCAAAACAATCTTACTTAAATAAATAATGTCAATGAGTGGGTTTGAAACATTAGCTCTAAAAATTTCACTATGTCAGTCCTATAGTTTCAATTAGCACCCCAATAGCCTTATTTTAAATAATATTAACAAACATGGTTAGTGGATTCGTCACATTTTAATTACCCTAAACTCACAGGTCGAATGTACAACTGCTTATTGAGATAATTATCAATTTTTTTAAATTGTTGCAATCTAACGACCGATAATTAAGAAAAAGATAAATTAGCTTGGTATTTGTTGAATTTTGAATAAAAAAAAAACACAGACAGAAACTCAAAAATCTCTCGCTAAATCGATTGTGTTTTTTTTTAAGGAAGTAGACTAACTATTTGATTGTATTATACTGGCAAATGCGAGAGAAGTTTTTAGTATCGCACGCAGCTTGTGGCACTCGGAAAAGTTTCATATGTTCATTAGCAAGCTGTCTAAGCTTAAATGAAATTTCGTTGTTTTTCAATGGCTCTATTCGAGCCTAGCAAAATAAACCAGGATAATATTCTAAAGGTAATCTTATAAAAAATTGCGACAATGTTATTCTTACACAACAAGGTTGGGTCGGAAAATGCATGATTGAACAGTGATTAGTCCCTAATACAGTCGGAAAAACAACTACCATAGAAGTCGCGTAAAGATAATAAAAAATTACCTCAGTTACACATATCCACAACATCCCAAATATTTAAGAAACACGTCAGGTAGACACTGCATGAATGTTGTAAAAAGCATTGTTCGTACGTAGAGCATATAATGTCATAAAAATAAAAGAAAATCGTATAAGAGCTTTTTCGAGAAGACAAACCTTGAAATAGAATAGCGACGAACAAAAATGTTGTAGCTCCATGTTGAAGTTCAGTCGGTGGCGTACAGCTCAATATCACACATGATTTTTGTTTAACTTGAGTTTTTGGTTTCAAGGGTCCTAAGCATTCTTTCTTTATTCATTAGCTTGTAGATTGTTTAAGCAGAGAAAAAAATTATCCAAGAAATATGTTAAGAATGTTAAGCACTAGCACCAGGTATAACCTTCGATTCAGAGGTACAAATGAAAAGCTTTTATCACCACGATAGAATCGTTCGACTATTTCCTAATCGTAATCCAAACGGAAAGTTAAGAAAAGCACACCTATAAGGCAGGTGACCAACTTTAAACAAACTATGGCAATGACCACTGCGATTGTAATAAATGCAGAAGGTATGACAATTACATTGAACGTGTTTCAGTCGGGAGTTCTTAGTTTGGTGGACGATAATTTGCTGGTTGGTGGTTGTCGTAAGTTTCCTCTCCGTCACAATGGTTAACTTCATTGAATGTTTCCGCGATTGCACTCACTCTAAATTACATCCAACATCTAAGATATAGACACCATACTAAATAACCGCAACAGCGAGAATATTCCATGCGATCGGAATCCCTGGGGAATCAATTTGTGGTAAGTGATGTTCTTCAGTTCTTCCGGCTATAACTTTGAAAGCACGTATACCTTCTAGTATTTCGAATCTCCTCAGCAGTCAATCCAGTTATCCTTATGAAGACGTTATGTCACCAACAGCACCAGGAAATCGAATAAGAGCCTTTTTGCCGCAGGAATAATCCAGTGTCATTTGCACTTCCGCAAGAACCTGTAATCTGGAAATGCAGAATATCGAATCCCTCCGGCTCTTGTTTAACAACCACTTAAAAATATCAAAAAAATTTAAACAGACAAAAAGCTGTGCGAATTGTTTCCGGTTTTTAATTTGAATCAGGCAAACTTTTTCGCTTGATTTGTTTATGTTTATCTCATTTACACGCTCAGGAGAATAACTCAAAAATACTCAAAAAACATCTACACGGTAACCAAAGTTACTCTATTCTGTATAAAATTTCATACAGTTTCGGGAAAAGTGTCTCCACTTAGTTTTATGTTAGGGCGCTTTACGCAAGCGTGAGCAAAGAGCTTTTATACATTTGAAAGCTTTCGGCGAGTTGCTCAATTCTGTATATTTTGACATGGGGATGCCCATGCATTTTCTAAATTTTTCTGCAAAAGTAAAGTAAAGAAATTTCTTCAAAAAAAAAAAACCTTTTCAACATTAAATTCTTTATTTATAATCGTTAATAATTGAAACGATGTAATCGCGTCTATAGCTTTCGTGTCTGCCAGCGACGGGCGATACTAAAAGTCTTCCTTCTTTTTGGTCCTTTGTGGTTCCTTGGTTGCCGAAGATCTTCATCCTTCAGGGCTTTTTTCTGAGCCGGTTCGGTTCCGTTTTGAAGCTCATCAGTATCCGGCATCCGGTACGGATTTGCATCCGTACGATCCAGCCACAGTATGTAGTAAACCTGGAAAAATAGATTGAATTCATAACAAAATAATCAGTTCTGTAATATGTAAACTCGTAATGTGATAATCAAATCAGATTGAAAAAGTAGAATTCAAGTAAAAAATATGAAATTACTATTCAACGCTACATAACAAAATGAAATTCCAATTTTCTATCTTAAATTATAACTAAAAGTCAAATCAATAGGGAGACCTTTGTGTAACTAAACCTAAACTCTGCGGATTTAAAGAGGTTTAGAATTAAGAGTTTAACAATTATTTACTATGCTTAAACATGTATTTAATTTTTTTTAGCTACCTTTTGTAAATTTCCGATGAGCTGGCCCACAACGAAACGGCTGCTAGCCTTAGCAGTTACGTCCAACTGGCATCCTCTCGATTGATACCCTGAAGTGACCCAGGACCTTAGGGCTAAAGATTTCGGAGGGGTGTACATGTCGAATTATTTCCATGGAATTATGGCCACGTTCCGAAGCAAAGTGCATCAACCTATTGATGGAATGAAAACATTACTATACATGAGTTAGCGATATGATCCATGACGTGAAGTAATGAAGCCGATTAGATACTAATCAAAAACAATTTCTGATGGTTTCACTAATGGGGAACAAAATGCGGGGTCAAATATTGAGATAAAATTAAAATTTCAGCTTTCAATGGTTAACCATTGAGCAGAAGAGCACAAATACTGATGAATAATAATAATTCATATGTAAAAACACATAAAATAAAACAAACCTGCTCATTATGTTGATGAATCAATCCATCTTTGAGTTTTTACTTCTGCATCTAACTGCCTTCCGAGTAGTGGGGAGTCTGAAGATGTTCTCTCTAGGAATTTTTGTTTGGAATTCATTGCCGAGTATTTTGACGGTGAATGTCCCGATTTTAGAATATGACTGTCGTGACCGTGTCGTCACTTTCGGATGCATTTTTGCTTTCTGGAGATTTCGGTCGTTGCGAAGAACTAAAAAAAAAAAAAATTAAATTTAACTTTCCCAATTTTCGCTATCTCCGATAGAAAACCACTCAGTTACTCACCATTTACATTCGCCACATCCTGTCAAATAGTTCCATTGAATCCTATTGAGAGGAACGGCAGTTATAGGATCTTGTTTCGAAGTTTAATTTTTGTCAAAGATTTCCTCCGCTTACTGTACAGAAAGCCGTCAAGCTCTCAAATGAAACCTCGTACCATCCGGTGTACTCTTCCAATCTTCCAAACCATATATACACCATCAGAGCTGCTATCGCAAATAGCTTTCGCTGTTCCAGTCAGCTTCAAATATACATACATAAAATGGCTGCTTCCGGCTGGATCCAAGGTCGGATTTGAGAAAAACCAGGATGCAGAAACTCTGTGGACTATACACCTGAAATCACAAAGTTAAGTCAAACATTGAAGTTCAATTATCAAAATACATACCTTTTGTGAGATATTTATGTTGAAAACGTATTTAAAACGATGTAAAATTGAAATCAATATGAAGCGCGTAACGAATTTGAAAAACTTTTTTTCTTGACATCCCCGTTCAAAGCTTTCCAACAACAGCAAACTTTTTATACAGAGCATGAATAATCGCATTTTAGTTTGCTTATGTATATTGGCGACCCAAAACTACCCAAAATTGAATCGGGGAAATACAAATTTTGAGCAACGACCGATTAGTTATTATGAAGGTGTAATCGTAACACATTTTATGAATAAGTCAATTTTTCCGTGTAGATTCCAGGAACACTTATGAAAAAGGCGTATTAGCCATCGATAATAAATATAATAGGGATGAATAAATTTCTGTCGTCGAATTAAATTTTATTCATTTTAAATTTGATTTAAACGGGATGAATATTGCCATATCGAGCATTGAAGGAAATAACCCTGACGTTGAAGTTTTTTTTTCTCTTTTTTTTCGAGAGTGAAAGGGAGTTGTGGGACTGAAGATTGACTATTCCAGCAGAACAATAACTATCGATTACTTATTCACCATTAAGCACATCAGAGCGCCCCTCGTCCATCGATGGGCTCTACAAACTCTCCAACCACATCTCTTCCTCCTCCCTCGTTCGCGCGCGTTCTCTCACGTCAGGCCAGTCGTGTTCCCGCGCTACGCCCGAGACGATGTGTGTCAGTGAAGTTGAGTGCCAAACGAAATTGATTGCTTCCGCAGGGTCCGAACTAGCGCAAAGTAAGTGACAGGAATTTTCCCGTTTAATTGCTCGGCCGTAACCTGGCCCCACATCACGAGTATTTTGAGGATCTCCGAAAAAAATCTTCCAATATCACGTTGATAACGAACGGTTTCTTGATTTTTGGTAATAAAAAAAATCAGATTAATATTTTTCTGAAGGTATAACTAGTTCATATCAAATTTAAAAGGGCTTGTGATAGAGCTCAGTTGGCAAGTCTGTTGTCTCCTGAGCAGATGTCCGTGAGTTCGAGCCCAAGAGTAAACATCGAACACAGTTGTACCGGATAAGTTTTTCAATAACGATCCGCCAACTGTAACGTTGATAAAGTCGCGAATGCCATAAAGATGGTAAAACGACTATAATCGAAACAAAAAAAATCAAATTTTAATTTACTTCAAAAAAATAAGGAGCGCCCGAAGCACTCACGAAACTCTTTTTAAGGAAAAGCATTAAAAAAAAAGCATCCCGACCAAAGTCACCGTCACAGAAAGTGAGCGATGTGACTTGTTCAATCTTTTCGACATCGTCGTCGTCGTTCCGGAAAAGTTTTAGGTTAGGTACGTCTTATCGTGTCGTGGTTGTTATTGTGCGGGTTTCCGGGGGCCATTTTTCCGTGCTCATTCTCTAACTGCTACTGGAAGGAAACCCATCCAGCTGGCAGCTGATTCCTACCTACTAGTAGCTACTGTGTTGTTCCCGGTGAAGGATGACAGATGGCTCCATTTTTCGTTTCCCTGGGAATGATTAAATGTCAGTTCATCAGTGGTTTGAGTTTGGAAGTTATGATGTATTTTTTTCTTCCCTCTCTAACATTTGTTTGTACATGAATGTGCTACCGAAAATCCTTGGTCTGGGGTTAAGGTTCTGTGTTTGATGACAGAGTACCTACCCCCTTTAACATGATGAGGCCATTAACGAGTACCGAAATACCCTCGAGAAGTGGAAACCTTTCTGGGAATTCTTGAGATAGTATTGAAGAAACGAAAACTTGAAAAACAAAATTAATTTTGTGGGATTTAAATCAAGTTCAACCCACAGACATTGATTGGCAAAATTAAATCATCAATCTAAAGAAAGTGACCAAGAGAAAACTGCTAGAAAAACGTATTTCGTTTCTTCAAAATGCTAATGATCTTTTCTTTTCCTTATTAAATTTCTGTTTTAAAAATTTTCACAAAATGATTAATGGTTCCTCCTTACAGTGCCAGGACGTGAATCGATATCGATTTGACTATATTTTCACTTCATTTCCACCAGCAGCAGCCTAATCCAGTCCGCCTGGTTCGGGGTTCGAATAATTTTTTTTTTCGGTGTGTGTTCCCGGGCCCATCGGAAGTAAACAAAATCATCGCTCAGAAGATTTATTAGCTCTGGTGGGGGTGGAGTTTTTTCTTCCTTCCCCCAGCAATCCCATCTGTTCACTGTAGAACCCTCATAGATCAAGGTTGATGTCGTCTGCCAATAGCATCAAACTAATGGTTGGGTCTTGTTGTGTAATAGTTAGTGTTCTGCTTGCTGTATATATTTAGTAAACTCGCAACACAGTGTGTATATTTATGGATGTGGTTCCAGTAGTGGAAATGATAGAGAAAATCAATAGGGGCGCATCGGTTGGATCACGGATATGGCTGGTGTTGATATCGGGCGGATGTGATGAGGGTTTAACGATTTACTATACAGAACCAGAACACATTTTGCGCTCGCTAATGTGTATCCTATTAGGATGATGTCATTAGAGAAAAAACTAACAACAGAGTAGTAAAAAGATCAATCAAACGCCGACGACAGCGGAAAAAGGGGGCAATTAAACCTACCTAAGAGGATCGATCCCTGACATGAATTAAAATTCTGTATAAAAGTTTTGATATCATACAAGAATTCTTCCTACAGAACGAATTTCAATTAAAAAATTTATATGAAGTCTTCATTTCGAAATTCCCATTATCAATCATGATGATAAATTGGCATGGAAATAATCCCATTCAAAAAAAAAATCCCAATTGATTAAGGGAATTGTTGACCCCCGAGATAATTAGACAGCGATTATCAGTATGAAAAGTATCCCTCTAAAGATATTCCCAAAATCAATCATCAGCTTAACGTAGCCCTGCTTCCATAATCTGCAAGATATCTGATTACCGCAAATTATATTTCGATTTATCTACCGGAATCGAGCCAAAGTTCTAGCTTCTGTCATGTTGTCTATCAAAATTCCATAAGCCTACAGTAGCGCCTTAATTCCATCACCCTGTGATCCGCAAATTTGCTTGCCATTGTTCAAATCCCAGGCAGCAAATGGAGCCTAGTCAGAAGTCAATCGACAAATTTGGGGATTATCTTCTCGGGGGAAATCATTCCCCCTTCCTTCTTTTAAGGGTTTTCAACCCTTGTGAAAAATCTGCTTTTCCAGTTCCGTTGGTAAAGTTTCCGTTACAGTGCCGTATTTCTACTAGGAATACTTTGAATAGTACTTACTTAAGCAAATGTTCTTCGATAAACTGATAAATTTTAAAACTGTTTTAAGCAATACTATATTGAAGTTGTAGTGACTATTGTCATTTCATATTTAAAAAAAACACTAGCTTTTTTTCAATTTTTAGCAATTTTCATGAGTTTATGAACAATTTTTAAATGCTCAGCATACACTGCAAAAAAACTAAAAATTACATGCCACTTGAAGCTTGCTTCAGATAGAATTGGATCAAAAACAATTGCCTGTATTTCTGTTATTTATTATTGAATTCAAGATCTTTTTACATACAAATGTAGAGTTTTCTTCATACTTTTATGAAGAAAACTCTACATTACATATGGGTGCGTTAAGATTCTTCGGAACAAACTGAACCCCTTTCTCTGCATACCATTCCTGAACGACTTTTCTGTAACGAAAGCTTGCCAAATCCGGCCAAAAACACTATATGATGATCGTGGGATCGAATGAACGACACTGAAATCCAAGACAGTTCAACGCAGAAAAATACAAGTAATTTTTTTTAAATCTTTCATCACATTATCAAATTATTAAAAAGATTTCTACACTTAAGTTTTGTGATTTCTGTGGACCAAATAAATAATTTCCAGCCGATGAAGAATGGCTCTAGTGATTGGTGAAGTACATTTAGCATGGTATTTTCATCACGGAGCATTTTTCTTAGCATGCTTCCAACGATCGTATGGTACTGGTGGTCCACGTTTCTTCCTGTTCCTGTGTTCCAGATATCTCTGCGTTCTCTGCTCCATGGTAGGCCCAACCATTTTATGTTTTTGATCATTTTGATGTATTTTTTATGTTAAAATGATCAAAAACATGAACAAAGACAAGAAGAGTAATAATATACGCTTTTTATTCTTTGGGACTCAGACATAAGTTCTGGCTATGGAAGTACGATTAGTGATTAGTGATTAGTGATAACATTCTTAACTTTATATGGTTTAAAATTTACCTCTCGGTGGACAATACTTTTATTCTCTCTGTAAGTTTTGAATTTCCTCATCAGGTCATAGCGCCTTTACTCGCTCTTGAACAAAAAATGAATGAACAGAAAATCTTAATTAGTAATTATAGCCACAAAACCTTTTAAAATTTCTTTTAAAAAATTTCGTGGTGGAAATGACGAATTTCAATTCATTAGAATCAACTTACACGATTTCAACTTTTCACTAGGCCTATTAATGTATATGGATGGTTATCATAAATATGTAAATAAATAAATAAATACGCCTACCTATATTTTTAATAATATTTCAAAAATTGCGATATGCAATCACTCCAATATGTAGAAAATCAAAAATAATTTGAAATAAGGACTTAGCTGCATGATTTATCCGAGTCGTGAACAACGAAACTTCTGTTGTTTTTCTTCTTTGAGGAATTTTCTGGAAATCGTAGCAATCTTTGCAATTCTTTAAGCGTTCCAACAGCCAGCAGAACTAGCAGAAACTTTTTTTTATGAAAAGCGATTGATTTGGATTGATGTTCAAGCCAAGCATGAGGGCTCAAACGTAAGACTTAGTGCACGGTTTTTATAATTCATCCTCAATTCCCAACAAACAATAAAATGCCTAATAAACTTACTTTTCCCTTTTTACACTCGATGGTCCATTTCCGCTTGGTTTTTTCTCAGAAAATAACTATCCAGCATAATAATATTTACAAATCGACGCATAAAACTTTTTTACACATGTTTACTACTTTTTAACTAGAATCGGAGAAAGCTCAAAAGCTTATTATCCTTAGTTGGAATACATTCCGATTCTAAATATTCGCTATCTAGGGGCCTTTTCTTAAACCCCACTCACTGTTCACACCTTCCACACAACAACCGATGAAAATTGAAACTTTCCACTGTTACACCTGCTTATCTAAGAGTCATACAACAAGTTTATAACCAAAATACAATTATTTTCACTTTATGTTATTCAACTTAAAGAAATTTAATTTTGCAGCTCTGAAAAAATGCATGTTGCCCGTTCCACCGACGCCTACTCTTCAGGCAAATTTGATATAAACTAGTCAAACTTCATAAAAAATTATGAATCTGATTTTTTTTATTACCAAAAATTATGGAACCGTGAAATGAAAAAATAAAAATAAGTCAATAAAAGGAACGGAAATATTTGGTAAAATAACTTTTTTTTCATAGAGCGAATCATATGGGCGACATTCTTTATAAAAACAATCTGCGAACCTAAAATATTCGCTGCGAGAAAATAATGATATAAGGATAACAGAAGACAAAAGCATTCTTGTTGTCTTTGTTTAAATTTCTGATTTTGAAAGATTTTGAGGTCCTGAATTCGAATCATTTGTCAGATTTTGTCTATCACCTCTAGTTTTAGTGATATGACACTGAGAAGTTTTAAAAATAGTCAACTTGTAGTAAACGTACTTGAAAAAAAAGCTTATTTTAAATCTTTTTCCTATCCTGCATTCAATCAAGGATCCAGATATTGCTTAGATATTCAGGTTTGAAAAAAAAACACAGATTTAAAAAAAACTATTATTATTTTTTTATTTTTTAATGCTACTATTACAATTATTTCAGACATCACTAAAGAAAATTTTTATGTATGCGATATGAAAGATTCAAATTCATCAAACAACTTTATTAAAGACTGCAAAATATTTTGAATTCAATTTTATTTAAAGCTTTTTTTCAAATTCAACAAAATTCCTGCATTTAGCAGCATTTAGGAAAAATGAACAAAAGAAAACTTCTATAACTATTTTCTTAGGAGTCAAAGTTACCAGCGGTCTTTGGGAGTGTTGATAATCGAATTGTAATATTTATTTTGTCAATGTTCCTAAGAGCAAGTTCACTGGTGTTGGGAAAAAGTGGTAGAAATTTTGTCACTTTTTGCATATTTTGAAAATTTTGCCATGCAAAAACATTTTCGAGATCTGTGGCCTTCAAGTTTTTCTACAACACGTGTTGTATTTTCGCATGCTGTGATGCAAAAATAGCAATTTCAATCACATGCGGCTGAAATAGAAAAAGTGCTGTAAAAAAATACAACGTCCAAAGATCTTGAAAACATTTTTGCTTAGTAAAATTTTCAAAATGTCAAAATTTCTACCACTTTTTCCCAACACCAGTGAACTTGCTCTAATGTTTTAGAATTTTTTTAATTTATTCAATGAATTTCGAAAATAACCCTAACATTTTTAATAACATTTGGATTTCCTTAATCCAGGGAAAAGTTTCTAATGTAGTCCTTGGTAGAAAAATTTCGGATAAAACCATCGTTTTATATTCCACCACAAGGATGATATTACTCAAAGTTCATAAATAGTTTGTGGCAACTATCAAACAAGCAACTTTACAATTACGTTACGACACATGGGGCATCCGTTTCGGTCGATCGTCATTCGTTCAGCTCCCGGATGCACCACCTGGCTCGACCTACATACAACGCTGGCACATGTTTGCAAAAGTTGTGTCAGATGCCAAGCCCTGGCCTGTCCAGAAGACCATGTCACTCTGTCATCGAAACCATTAAAAGTCGCCCCCGGTTTTATGATGATATGTTGTTGTCATACTAGGGCGAGAAGCATGGCGTCGAAAGTTAAGCGAGGGATAGGTGGTGTTATTGTAAAATAGCACTTGTGCAACCATATGATGGGCAATTTGTCGTCACAACTATGTTTTACAAAAGCTTTATTACGCTGTGGTACTTCTTCGGTGCCAGCAAATTGCCCTAGAGCCCTGAACAAGTTGGAAGTCCCTTAGCGAGTTCGAGTAATTTAGCTTGTTATTATTTGTACTCTTTTGATTTTGATCGAATTACATTCCCACGATGGACGCTAGCAGAAATGTCAATCTGGAGCGGATTAATCCTTAGAAAAATGAAACGCTTTTGAAACAGCTTTTTTCCAAGGATGGCACTACAGGCAATAAGTATGCCGTCAAATTGCAATTGCGCTCATTTATGAGAAAATTCATCAAAAGTTCTTGGGTTAGAAGAAGATGAAAGAGAAGAAAAAAAGCAACACGCCACGGAAGGTAGGAAAGTAATTCGGCACCCCAAAATGGTAGTCGGCGTCGTTGTCAGTGCGCTGTCGTCATCATCAACGTTTTTGATCTGCAACATCAACCAACAACGACGAGGCAGTTTGGCGCATTTTTTACTAGGTGGTCTATATTCAAGGGTAGATATGTAGATGATGAATCTTGGATCGAGGATAGAGAGCTCGGCGAACGCAACAACGAACGATATGAACATTCTGCAATTTCGTCAGCTTGGAATGCCTTTTTTTTGTCGCCGGTCGTCGCTCGTGGATTCTAAGAGTATGTTGGGGTAAATTGTAAAACATCCTTAGGAAAAGTTAATCAAAATTATACCGCCGGAGTTGGTCACGAACATATTTAATTCTTGGGCTGCTGGCTACAGAAAACCAACCGAAATTTGATTTTTTAAGTTTTAAATTTGTAATACCAACACCGAATCTGATTATAGAATCAGACCAAATATTTTTGCACCGGAAAACTCCATACCTGGCCAACCTGAGGCGGCTTTACGAGCTTTAGTCGTTTTGCAAACATCAGTCGCACAGCTCTTTCATGTATTGGGATTGTAACAAAACAAACTGAGGCGAGTAAGTGAGGTCTAATAAACAATAACTCGTGAACGAAGGTGCACGTGTATACCGGAAAATATCTGAATGAAGTTTTTTTTTAAAGCAGCTCAGCCATTAAGTTTGGAAGCGTTTGTCTCAACATTACAAACTAACTAGGGAACGATGACTAAATATTCTGAACATTCAATGGCTGACTGACTCGCTGCATAATTCAATCACACATCCCCCACTTATCCCAAACAAAATAACTTTAATATAATGAAAAACAAACTGTTTTCAACTAGTTTCTTCTTATAAGGTTTAAAAAATGAAAATGAAAATCAACAACAAGTTTGTTTATCTTTTAAGTAAATTCGTCTACTTGGCTTCTATCAATTGACGGATGTGAAGAAGGTACAAACAACTTGCGCTACAATGCGTGGCCGATGCCTTCATATTTGGATTACACCTCTCTTTCAATCTCCGTTGAACGAAATCATCCTAAACACAGAGATGAAATGAGATCTTTGTTTGATCATCAACTAGCTTTGCGATGAGATTTTGCGCTTTGGATAACGTATGATTGGATAACGTGCCGCTATTAAGCTTATCCCCGTTCTGATACCTGACTCGCCTTCCAATTTCAAGCTGTCCTATCAACTCGTTTGAAATATCTATTGACACGCCTAGGCTCGACTCACCTGTCAATTTCAAGCTGTCCTCTCAACTCGTTTGAAATGTCTATCGATGCTTTCAGACTGCTTTCTGAACTCACCTTTCAATGCCAAGCTGTTCTCTCAACTAGCTTGAAATTTCTATTGGTGGTTTCAGGCTGTCCTCTTAACACGCCTTCAAATGTCGAGCTGTCCTCTCAACTCGCTTGAAACTTCTATCGATACTTTTAGGCTGTCCTTTCAACTCGCTTGAAATTTTTATCGATATGTTCAGCTGTCCTCTCTACTCGCCTTTCAATTTCGAGCTGTCCTCTCAACTCGCTTGAAATTTCTATCGATATGTTCAGCTGTCCTCTCAAATCGCCTGTCAATTTCAAGCTGTCCTCTCAACTCGCTTGAAATTTCTATCGATACTTTGAGGCTGTCCTTTCAACTCGCCTTTTAATGTCAAGCTGTCCTCTCAACTCGCTTGAAATTTCTATCGATACTTCCAGGCTGTCCTTTCAACTCGCTTGATATTTTTATCAATACTTTCACGCTGTTCTCTCAACTCGCCTGTCCATTTCAAGCTGTCCTCTCAACTTGCTTGAAACTTTTATCGATATTTTCAGGCTGTCCTCTCAACTCGTCTGTCAATTTCAAGCTGTCCTATCAACTCGCTTGAAATGACTATCGATACTTTAAGGCTGTCCTCTCAACTCGCCTCTCAATTTCAAGCAGTCCTCTCAACTCGTTTGGAATTTCTATCGATACTTTCAGGGTGTCCTCTCAACTCGCCTTTCAATTTTAAGCTGCCCTCTCAACTCGCTTGAAATTTCTATCGATATGTTCAGGCTGCCCTCTAAAACTCGCTTAAAATGTCTATCGATACTTTCAGGGTGTCCTCTCAACACGTCTCTTAATTTTAAGCTGTCCTCTCAACTCGCGTGAAATTTCTATCGATACTTTTAGGCTGTCCTTTCAACTCGCTTGAAATTTCTATCGATATGTTCAGCTGTCCTCTCAACTCGCCTTTCAATTTCGAGCTGTCCTCTCAACTCGCTTGAAATTTCTATCGATACTTTGAGGCTGACTTTTCAACTCGCCTTTCAATGTCATGCTGTCCTCTCAACTCGCTTGAAATTTCTATCGATACGCTTAGGCTGTCTTCTCAACTCGCCTGTCAATTTCAAGCTGCCCTCTCAACTCGTTTGGAATTTCTATCGATAATTCCAGGCTGTTCTCTCAACTCGCTTGAAATTTCTATCGATATGTTCAGGCTGCCCTCTAAAACTCGCTTAAAATGTCTATCGATACTTTCAGGGTGTCCTCTCATCACGCCTCTTAATTTTAAGCTGTCCTTTCAACTCGCTTGAAATTTCTATCGATATGTTCAGCTGTCCTCTCAACTCGCCTTTCAATTTCGAGCTGTCCTCTCAACTCGCTTGAAATTTCTATCGATACTTTGAGGCTGACTTTTCAACTCGCCTTTCAATGTCATGCTGTCCTCTCAACTCTCTTGAAATTTCTATCGATACGCTTAGGCTGTCTTCTCAACTCGCCTGTCAATTTCAAGCTGCCCTCTCAACTCGCTTGAAACTTTTATCGATACTTTCAGGCTGTCCTCTCAACTCGCTAGAATTTTTTAACAATACTTTCACGCTGTCTTCAACTCGCCTGTCCATTTCAAGCTGTTCTCTCAACTTGCTTGAAACTTTTATCGATATTTCCAGGCTGTCCTCTCAACTCGTCTGTCAATTTCAAGCTGTCCTATCAACTCGCTTGAAATGACTATCGATACTTTAAGGCTGTCCTCTCAACTCGCCTCTCAATTTCAAGCAGTCCTCTCTACTCGTTTGGAATTTCTATCGATACTTCCAGGCTGTTCTCTCAACTCGCTTGAAATTTCGACCGATATGTTCAGGCTGTCCTCTCAACTTGCCTCTCAATTTCAAGCTGTCTTTTCAACCCGTTCGAAATTTCTATCGATACGCTTAGGCTGTCCTTTCAACTCGCCTGTCAATTTCAAGCTGTCCTCTCAACTCGCTTGGAACTTTTATCGATACTTTAGATTGCCCTCTCAACTTGCCTTTCATTTGAAGCTGTCCTCTCAACCCGCTTGATATTTCAATCGATACTTTCAGGCTGTCCTCTCAACTCGTCTGTCAACATCAAGCTGTTCTCTCAACTCTTTTGAAATTTCTATTGATGCTTTCAGACTGCCTTCTCAACTCGCTCGAAATGTCTATGGATACGCTTAGGCTGTCCTTTCAACTCGCTTGTCAATCTCAAGCTGTTGTCTCAACTCGTTTGAAACTTTTATCGATACTTTGAGGCTGTCCTCTCAACTCGCCATTCAACCTGAAGCTGTTCTCTTAACTCGTTTGAAATTTCTATTGATACGCCTAGGCTGTCCTCTCGACTTACCTGTCAATTTCAAGCTGTCCTTTCAACTCGTTTGAAATTTCTATCGATACTTTCAGAATGTCTTTTCAACTCGCCTTTCAATGTCAAGCTGTCCTCTCAACTCGCTTGAAACTTTTATCGATACTTTCAGGCTGTCCTCTCAACTCGCTTGAAATTTCTATCGATATGTTCAGGCTGTCCTCTCGACTCACCTGTCAATTTTGAGATGTCCTCTCAACTCGCTTGAAATATCTTTCGATACTTTCAGGGAATTCTCTCAACTCGCCTTCCAATTTTAAGCTGTCTTCTCAACTCACTTCCTTAGGCTGTCCTCTCAACTCGCCTGTCAATTTCAAGCTGTCCTCTCAACCCGCTTGAAATTTCTATCGATACTTTCAGGCTGTCCTTTCAACTCGCTTTCCAATGTCAAGCTGTTCTCTTAACTCACTTAAAATTTCTGTTGATGCTTTCATGCTGTCCTCTCAACTCGCCTTTCAATGTCAAGCTGTCCTCTCAACTCGCTTGAAATTTCTATTGATGCTTTCAGGCTGTCCTCTCAACTCGCTTTAAATTTCTATCGATATGTTCAGGTTGTCCACTCAACTCGCCTGTAAATTTCAAGCTATCCTCTCAACTCGCTTGATTTTTCTATCGATACTTTCAGGGTGTCCTCTCAACTCGCCTTCCAGTTTTAAGCTGTCTTCTCAACTCACTTGCTTAGGCTGTCCTCTCAACTCGCCTGTCAATTTCAAGCTGTCCTCTCAACCCGCTTGAAATTTCTATCGATACTTTCAGGCTGTCCTTTTAACTCGCTTTCCAATGTTAATCTGTCCTCTTAACTCACTTAAAATTTCTGTTGATGCTTTCATGCTGTTCCCTCAACTCGCCTTTCAATGTCAAGCTGTCCTCTCAACTCGCTTGAAATTTCTATTGATGCTTTCAGGCTGTACTCTCAACTCGCTTTAAATTTCTATCGATATGTTCAGGTTGTCCACTCAACTCGCCTGTTAATTTCAAGCTGTCCCCTCAACTTGCCTAAATTTTTTATCGATACTTTCAGGCTGTCAACTCGCTTGAAATTTCAATCGTTATGTTCAGGCTGTCCTCTCAACTCGCCTCACAACTTTAGACTGTTCTCTCAACCTGCTTGAAATTGTGAACATGTTTCAAAAAGTGCTCACGACTCGCTTGAAATTTCATTCATATTTATTTTATGTAGTCTTCTCAACGGAACTTCAATGTTAAATTCATCAATTCCAGCTCCGGTCTTTTTTCATAACCCGCTTATTTATGGCACGTTTTCCATTTATTTCATTTTAATCTTGATAGCCTCCGGAAATCGTTCAACGGGTACCACGGTAACGCCCGCTGTTATGGTACGAGAGAGGTCTATTGTGCCAACGATAGATAACGGCCAGCTTATCACACGTGCTTTTGTCCGTAGAGGTGTCATGTAATATGCAATGCGCTTCTTTTGAAATATTTTTATTCATATGAGAAACATATTAAAATTATGAAAAAAGATCATCAAGTCACATTTTTACTTCAGGGATCATCAGAGGTGTTATCGTATGTCAAATTCCCGATCCAGCCATTTTGGCCATTTTGGTTTTGCAACTGCGGAACTCATGGAGTTTGTTTACCAACAAACCACAGAACAGCTGAGCAAATATTCAAACTCATTGAGCGCCCGCTCACTCCTCGCCTACTTACAGTGAAAGTCGGAGAACTTTTTGTTTCTCAAAACCTTGGTATAGCAGTTCTTGTCTATTTCACAAACTTATCAAAGCAGGCGCTGATTTTCTTTCGAAATTTCACCAGAACCCTTTTTATGCCACCAGTTATCATAGCAACTTCAAGCATGCGTCACCACAAGCTCATTTTCCAATTAACTTAATTCTACTTAGCATTTCATGGTTTGAATTTTAAAATTCCGTTTTCCTACATTTAAGCTAAACATGTTACATCGAGTTTCATGAGAGTCTTAAACAGTTCGTGCTGGATTTGCGAATGGTTCTTAAAATAACATTAACTCTTAAAGTTTTCAATGGCTGATACTGTAGATGTTATGGATTTTTTTCTATTAAACATAGAAGTAACCTTCCCGACAGAGCAAATGGGCTGAATATTTTAAAATAAGAAAAAACAAAACCATTTTCCGAGCTCACTAAGGGACCAACCTTCCTTCCAATTGATTCCCGGTCCCATTTATCACCCGGACCCATCCGAGTTGATTATCAATTTTCAATTCAATTAAGCCTACATTGCCGTTGGGTCGGCTCGTTCAAATATAGTCATTCAGAGTGTTATTTTTTTTTCAAATTCCTACCGAACCGACTCTCTAATTGTAGATTGTATCGATTGCACTTGTAGTACGTGCGAATGGGGCTTGTTTCTAGCATTTTTTTCTCTCTTGAAATTGTTGTTTTGTCATGAATTTACAAACTAGAATCGATGGTGTCATCCCAGAGGTGTTCCCTTTAATTGGGTCGTATTTTTCCAACCACCCGCCCCACCAATTGTTCGAGAGCTTGTGACATGATGCATGCGATGAACTTTTAGATTGCATGGTGGACGATTGAGCTATCACCAGTTGACAATTCAAATAGCGCTTTAAAACAGTTATTGATAGCTACTTTGCATAAAAACGTGTCCCCTCGATAGCTTTTACAATTGTGCTTCACGTTGGTTAACAATTAAGTTATAAAATAAAAAATGATTCATAAATCAGGAAACTTTTATCGAGTTGAAAAAGATGAATTGCAACCTTGCCATTAGGTACAATATAATTAAAAATTTCCATTAGGTAAAGTAGCTCCGGTCCTCGAACATTTTCCTCGGGTTTTAAATTTTCTCGACTCGACCAAACGGTTCCCGGAACTGATTGAAGCCAGCGCAAGAACACACCCGCACACGCACACCGGAAAGAGTGCGGAATCTTTTCAGCTGGCAAGCTTCCCTAGGGACGTCACATTAAAATTCATGTTCATTAATCTCATCCAACCATGGATGGCTCAACAGTAAATTAATATTCAAAACCGACCCCGTTCCACAGCAAACCTTTGTTCCGAGATTCGGCATCTGTTATGTTTGTGTATGTGTGAGTTTTCGAAATTAGGCTTATGTCTGTTCCTATTTCGGGGTGAACACATTTCTTGAAAGCTTGGGTCTTTCTTTCAGACCAATCGAGGCACTGTTGTTAGACTTTGGTTTTTTAAGAATTTAAATTTTGATTTTTTTTTCAAATGCTTATCATGAATCCATTCAGCCTTTTTTCCATTGAAAAAAATAAATTATTTTTGACGTTCGATTTTTTGTTATTTAACTTTTTTTTCGACAGGTTTGACATTTTTGACGTTTTCGACATTTATGGTATTTTTGACATTTTTGACATTTTTGACATTTTTGACATTTTTAACATTTTTGACATTGTTATTTTTGATATTTCTGACATTTTTGACATTTTTGACATTTTTTGAGATTTTTGACATTTTTGACATTTTTGACATTTTTGACATTTTTTGGCATATTTGACATTTTCGACATTTTGAACAATTTGACTGTTTTGACAATTTTGACAATTTTGATATTTTTGACATTTTTGACAATTTTGACAATTTTGACAATTTTGACAATTTTGACAATTTTGACAATTTTGACAATTTTGACAATTTTGACAATTTTGACAATTTTGACAATTTTGACAATTTTGACAATTTTGACAATTTTGACAATTTTGACAATTTTGACAATTTTGACAATTTTGACAATTTTGACAATTTTGACAATTTTGACAATTTTGACAATTTTGACAATTTTGACAATTTTGACAATTTTGACAATTTTGACAATTTTGAAAATTTTGACAATTTTGACAATTTTGACAATTTTGACAATTTTGACAATTTTGACAATTTTGACAATTTTGACAATTTTGACAATTTTGACAATTTTGACAATTTTGACAATTTTGACAATTTTGACAATTTTGACAATTTTGACAATTTTGACAATTTTGACAATTTTGACAATTTTGACAATTTTGACAATTTTGACAATTTTGACAATTTTGACAATTTTGACAGTTTCGACAATTTTGACAATTTTGACAATTTTGACAATTTTGACAATTTTGACAATTTTGACAATTTTGACAATTTTGACAATTTTGACAATTTTGACAATTTTGACAATTTTGACAATTTTGACAATTTTGACAATTTTGACAATTTTGACAATTTTGACAATTTTGACAATTTTGACAATTTTGACAATTTTGACAATTTTGGCAATTTTGACAATTTTGACAATTTTGACAATTTTGACAATTTTGACAATTTTGACAATTTTGACAATTTTGACAATTTTGACAATTTTGACAATTTTGACAATTTTGACAATTTTGACAATTTTGACAAATTTGACAATTTTGACAATTTTGACAATTTTGACAATTTTGACAATTTTGACAATTTTGACAATTTTGACAATTTTGACAATTTTGACAATTTTGACAATTTTGACAATTTTGACAATTTTGACAATTTTGACAATTTTGACAATTTTGACAATTTTGACAATTTTGACAATTTTGACAATTTTGACAATTTTGACAATTTTGACAATTTTGACAATTTTGACAATTTTGACAATTTTGACAATTTTGACAATTTTGACAATTTTGACAATTTTGACAATTTTGACAATTTTGACAATTTTGACAATTTTGACAATTTTGACAATTTTGACAATTTTGACAATTTTGACAATTTTGACAATTTTGACCATTTTGACAATTTTGACAATTTTAACAATTTTGACAATTTTGACAATTTTGACAATTTTGACAATTTTGACAATTTTGACAATTTTGACAATTTTGACAATTTTGACAATTTTGACAATTTTGACAATTTTGACAATTTTGACAATTTTGACAATTTTGACAATTTTGACAATTTTGACAATTTTGACAATTTTGACAATTTTGACAATTTTGACAATTTTGACAATTTTGATGATTTTGACAATTTTGACAAATTTGACAATTTTGACAATTTTGACAATTTTGACAATTTTGACAATTTTGACAATTTTGACAATTTTGACAATTTTGACAATTTTGACAATTTTGACAATTTTGACAATTTTGACAATTTTGACAATTTTGACAATTTTGACAATTTTGACAATTTTGACAATTTTGACAATTTTGACAATTTTGACAATTTTGACAATTTTGACAATTTTGACAATTTTAACAATTTTGACAATTTTGACAATTTTGACAATTTTGACAATTTTGACAATTTTGACAATTTTGACAATTTTGACAATTTTGACAATTTTGACAATTTTGACAATTTTGACAATTTTGACAATTTTGACAATTTTGACAATTTTGACAATTTTGACAATTTTGACAATTTTGACAATTTTGACAATTTTGACAATTTTGACAATTTTGACAATTTTGACAATGTTGACAATTTTGACAATTTTGACAATTTTGACAATTTTGACAATTTTGACAATTTTGACAATTTTGACAATTTTGACAATTTTGACAATTTTGACAATTTTGACAATTTTGACAATTTTGACAATTTTGACAATTTTGACAATTTTGACATTTTTGACATTTTTGACATTTTTGACTTTTTTGACATTTTTGACTCTTTTGACATTTTTGACATTTTTGACACTTTTGACGTCTTTGAGACATTTTTAACATTTTTGAAATTTTTGACATTTTGGACATTTTTGACATTTTCATTTTTTTTGATATTTGTAACTTTTTGGAAATTTTTGACATTTTTTTAAGTTCTGATGTTTATAAAGGTTTTCAAATTTATCATATTCTAAGTTCTTATGTTGAATAACGTTCTTGGCCATTTTTCGTATCATCTTTTTGTACGGATACTTTTTGAAATTTCGATGCGCTGTTTGGGTTTTAAGATTTCAATTTCCTTTTGTTAATTCGCTTTTTCCGGTTTTTTTTTTTAGGACGATTCAACAAGATCGTCTCGAAAGCTGTGATCCCATTTTAGGAACCTTACTTCTTCCATTTTGCTTGTCGTAAGAGACTCTTTCGAGTCAGATTATTTCTGGCATTCATAACCTACGAGCTGGGATTACATTGGCAAAGTGGCTGGGAAGCTAATTCTCGCAAAGACTCATTTCGGAAGGGGTTTTCCAGTTTCTTTCCCCCGGAAAATTGCTTGTTTAGATAACGCAAATTGCGGCGGCCCAGTTTGAGGTCCTACAGTTTGAATGAGAGGAGGAATAAGATCCTCTACTAACAGATTGAGGGAGATTAAATTAGACTAAAACTAATTTGTATGTAACTTTTCCACCTGGTTTCCAAAGTTTTTGTCCGGCCGGGCCCATATTTCAGCATGTTGTTGTTCCGGGAAATGCGAAAGCTCGTCTCTGCTGTCTAGGGGAGTGAAATTAAAATTTCTGGTATTCAACATACGCTCAAAGCTGCTCTAGCTATGTACGTAGGTATCTGTGTGTCTAAGGGAAGAATTTACTGGGAAGGACTCATGAAGACGCAACTTACCCGCAGGCACAAGTTAATCTTTTGGAATGAAACTTTGCTTCATGATGGGACAGGTGAGGTGAAATAGAAAAGGTGCAAAAGTTGGAACCGTCAGACTTAAGCCTATTGAATTAATTTTGGTTTAAAATTTTCGCTTTTGGCATCGACTGAGATCGTTCATCTTTATTACAACTCTGAATGAGAAGCTGCTTTCATGTAACCTGCCATCAACAAAAAGGCGAACCGAATGATATCTTCATCAAAAGACGATGATGATGACGAATCGATAACGCTTATCAAAGATTAGAAGGCAGCAATCGAATGAATTTGATTTTCGATTTTCCTTGGTGGTGGGAGAGCACAAAAAAATAAACACACTCCCCGATTACATTAGCGGAATATCAATTTGTGCAAATGAGATAAAGAAACGGAAACGATTGGAGAAGGGGTCGCGGAAGAGAAGAGCAAAAAATAGCAAAACCACAAATGAACATCAACAATTTCCTGACAACAGAAGCTCGAAATTTCCATAGCCGGTGGCCCGGAGGGTGAAATTTGTTTTGGGACAGCGGAAAATTCTGCGGAAAAAAAACCGACAACCAAGTCTAGCAACAGGCCGATCGACGGTTCGTTTGTTGGACTTTTTTTTGGAGGGTCATCCCAATTCAGCAGAAAAAAATGTAAGCCGCAAACAGATAATTTCAAAAGAGGGACTTGCCGTTGTCTTTTGGGCTTATCGTCTCGTAAGCCGGTGGGCTGACCTTCGTTGAGTCGAATTTTTCGATTATAAATTTTGGTGGGTTGTTTTTTCTTCTGTTGACCTTTGAATGATGTTATTCGGTTTTGCAGTTTCGGAGGTTGAATATCAATAATAAAATTAGTTTTTTTTCTCTTTCTTGTTGTTGGTGAGAAGATTTCAGTCAATAATCTGTTTTCCATTAGCATTCATTGCTTAAGCTCTTTTCTGAATACAATTTGGGGAATATTTCGCATCCTGCAGGTTCATGGTTCATTGAAAGAAAAAAAAAGTGATGATGAGGATTAGTATGGACTAATGCTAGTAACATTGTATAAATATTACTCTTTTGATCTCATATTGTAATCCATAGAGTTGAAGAGTCGGCATGAAGAAAATTGATATAGATGGCTTTCATCTTGCAACCAATCAGATGCAAGGGATGATTTCAAATCTCATCTTGAAAATCACCGGATGTAAGGTCTCGGCGTATGGATTGGATAAATTGATGTCAAGAGTGTATTAGTTCACTTCTTATTCCATCTTTCGAACTTCCTGGTTGAGTCAATTCAACAAAAATGTGGAAATGGTTATTTGAGCTCGTACTGGCACATAGACAAAAGTAAACATGGAAAATAGTTCCTGTTTTATCCCAAATCAATTAGAATAGCTCAGCACAAGGATTGAGAAAAAATATGTTAAGAATGTATAAGAAATAGAATTAGTTTATACCGCTAATGACTACACACTTAGAAAAATCCACGTAAGATTACATGCAACGACATGGGTAGAAGGGAATCGGGTATTTACATGTATCAATACTGCTTACTTCATGTAAATTCCCGTCGTATTGGACTGCTGCTTTGTTTACTGTAGGTTTACATTTCCATGATCATTTTAGGTACGGCTGTTAATCCAATAAGAAACACAAAAGGAGTTCTGATAACAACTTTTATTTATTCCTCTCTTACACATCAACTATATTCAATATAAAGACAAACAGTTCACTGAAGTTCAAATAATTATTTCACCTCACTTTTCACTTAAATTTTTACACACAGCCCGATCTATTTATAAGTTTTCCCCCGACGACGGTAACGACGATTGGCGTGTTATTTGCAGAAAAAATGCAGCCATACAACTTCGGTAGCCTTGTTTGTTGGCAGACTGAGAGAATCCTAGCTTTCTTCGTTCATCTTCCACCCTCTGGCAGTATTCCAACCTTGGATTTTGCTGCGGAGGGAATCCAAAGCAAAATATTGTTTTCTACAATAAAAGAGCGTAAAAGCACCATGAATGGAAGTTACTCAAAATTAATTTTATTCCATCAGTGTATTGCTTTATCATAGTTTATGTTTTACTTACTTTTGTTAAGTATTTTTTGGCCATCAATTATGATTGAATAATCCGCCGGAACAAACAGCAAACGAACAAAGACTTTGTTTACAACTGTTGTGCTGTTCTTGCTAATACGTGTAATTATACTTGAAAATGCATTCTCATTTGAACCGTGCGGGTTTCGCATGCGATTTACATGTAAATCTCCTTGAAAATACAAAAATGCTATACTCTTTTTCATATTTTCTCGCGCGATGAATGTTTTACATGAAATGTAAGATTACATTTTTCTAACTGTGTAGTACAAAAATACATGTGGAAATCCTCTGGATGACTATCAAAAATTGATGTTGGAGTGTAAGCATGATTAATAAATTGTTACTTATACGAGAGCAAAATAATGACATTTTTGACATTTTTGACTATTTTGACGTTTTTGAGATTATTTGAATTTTTAACATTCTTGACATTTTTAAGCATTTTCGACAAATTGGCATTTTTAACATTTTTGACATTTTTGATATTTATGACATTTTAGACATTTATGACATTTTTGACATTTTTTTACATTTTTGTCATTTTTGAGATGATTTGAATTTTTACCATGAATTTTTGACATGTTTGACATTTTTGACATTTTTGACATTTTTGACATTTTTGTAATTTTTGACATTTTTTACATTTTTGACATTTTTGACATTTTTGACATTTTTGAAATTTTTGACATTTTTGACATTTTTGACATTTTTGACATTTTTGACATTTTTGACATTTTTGACATTTTTGACATTTTTGACATTTTTGACATTTTTGACATTTTTGACATTTTTGACATTTTTGACATTTTTGACATTTTTGACATTTTTGATATTTTTGATATTTTTGATATTTTTGACATTTTTGACATTTTTGACATTTTTGACATTTTTGACATTTTTGACATTTTTGACATTTTTGACATTTTTGACATTTTTGACATTTTTGACATTTTTGACATTTTTGACATTTTTGACATTTTTGACATTTTTGACATTTTTGACATTTTTGACATTTTTGACATTTTTGACATTTTTGACATTTTTGACATTTTTGACATTTTTGACATTTTTGACATTTTTGACATTTTTGACATTTTTGACATTTTTGACATTTTTGACATTTTTGACATTTTTGACATTTTTGACATTTTTGACATTTTTGACATTTTTGACATTTTTGACATTTTTGACATTTTTGACATTTTTGACATTTTTGACATTTTTGACATTTTTGACATTTTTGACATTTTTGACATTTTTGACATTTTTGACATTTTTGACATTTTTGACATTTTTGACATTTTTGACATTTTTGACATTTTTGGCATTTATGACATTTCTGACATTTCTGACATTTCTGACATTTTTGACATTTTTGACATTTTTGACATTTTTGACATTTTTGACATTTTTGACATTTTTGACATTTTTGACATTTTTGACATTTTTGACATTTTTGACATTTTTGACATTTTTGACATTTTTGACATTTTTGACATTTTTGACATTTTTGACATTTTTGACATTTTTGACATTTTTGACATTTTTGACATTTTTGACATTTTTGACATTTTTGACATTTTTGACATTTTTGACATTTTTGACATTTTTGACATTTTTGACATTTTTGACATTTTTGACATTTTTGACATTTTTGACATTTTTGACATTTTTGACATTTTTGACATTTTTGACATTTTTGACATTTTTGACATTTTTGACATTTTTGACATTTTTGACATTTTTGACATTTTTGACATTTTTGACATTTTTGACATTTTTGACATTTTTGACACTTTTGACGTCTTTGAGACATTTTTAACATTTTTGAAATTTTTGACATTTTTGACATTTTTGACATTTTTGACATTTTTGACATTTTTGACATTTTTGACATTTTTGACATTTTTGACATTTTTGACATTTTTGACATTTGGGACATTTTTGACATTTTTGACATTTTTGACATTTTTGACATTTTTGACATTTTTGACATTTTTGACATTTCTGACATTTTTGACATTTTTGACATTTTTGACATTTTTGACATTTTTGACATTTTTGACATTTTTGACATTTTTGACATTTTTGACATTTTTGACATTTTGACATTTTTGATATTTTTGACATTTTTGACATTTTTGACAGTTTTGACATTTTTTATATTTTTGACATTTTTGACATTTTTGACTTTTTTAATATTTTTGTCATTTTTTGACATTTTTGTCTTTTTTTATAATTTTGATATTTTTTAAATATTGTTTAAATTTGTCATGTTTATGGTTTAAAATTTTTCGTTATTGTTACGTTCTCGGCCGTTTTTTGTTTAATCTTTTTGTACAGAAAATTCTACTTAAAAATCGTTGTTGGAAGTGTAATAGTATGAATAGCGATATTGTTCTCTTTGAATCACATACTAGCCCGAGAACTATAGTTTTAAATTTTAATTTTTAGGTTGACGACAAAACGGATTAAAGACCTCAGCGTGAGGAATTAAAAAGTAGATGCTGTGCCACCTCTAACATCGACTTTCGATGCTTTGATATGCTTGTAAACAAAGATAGTAGTACCTACCATCTTATTTGAGAACTTTTATTAATTTTCAAAACACCAGTCGTTATCTGCGAGCGCTGATTCTTTGTTTTGAAATTTTTATATTTCCGACTGGATTCTCGTACTTGAAAATATTGGACAAACTGAACGCTCAATCCTTTTAGGACTCTTTGCGTTGTTTTTGGAAATTGGAATTGAGCTGTTATATTTTCAATCTGAACTCACTACTTTAAATTCCTTTGCGTTTTTAGCATTCTTTTAAATTTAAATTGTGGATAATTTCAATCATTTTGTTGGATTGTTGACTTAAACAATTGAAAAAAATCTATTAATCTGTGAAAGAATAATAAACCTATATAAAAACTCTACGAAAATCAAAACTTACCGCCAAAAATCAACGAATCTGCCCCCACATGGATGTCTGCAAAAAAAGAAGAAAGAAAGATAGCTCCATTAGTGTGCCGTTTTGATCCAAAACTTCTTCGAATAGCAAAAGCAGATGGCTTTTTGATCGATTGATTGCCCGAAATGGCAAGAGGAAGCAAGCTCAACTCAACCCGAAAGATATAAAAATCTCTCCTTCGTCATCAATCTCTCGATTTCGTCTACCTATACTACCCTTTCACGGGTCTTTGAAAACGAATTGAATCTAGTGATTTTGTGTGTGTGTCTGTTTTTTTTATTTCTATTATAGTTCTGCTAGGAAAATGTCAGCCTGCGAGCGACGAATTGAGTCTCAAAAAAATGGAAGCAAACTAGGAAAAAAAAAGTCAAATTTCCAACTATCCGAAACCGGAAAGGGGGGATGATGCTGTGGCAAAAGCTAAAGGACACACATCAACTGACCTCAATTTGATGTTCTGTTTTATTGACGAGGGGTACCATTTTAGGAATTTCCGGTCAATAGAATAGCCTCCGTCGTCTTTTTCTTCTGTTTGCATCCACAAAGGGCCTTAGGAATGAAAATAGGCCTTAGGAACGAAAAATATAGAAAAAAAAATCTCGCAACAAAATCGAACGAAACTCTACGCTTTCGGAGATGACAGATTTCCCGTGGCAAAGGATCCGCGCTGTTTGGTGTTTTTTTAGATTCTAAGGATGACGATGTTTGGGAAAATTGATGCCGAAAAGGGTTCTCCGACGACGTCGTCGGTGCTATTTTAGCAATGAAACGTTCTTCCGTTTCTATGAGAATGAGTGAAAAAGCACAAAGGGAAAGGGGGGATCCATCAGCCTGGCCATCGGCAGAGCGATGGAATTTTTCCGCCTGAAGGGGGCAGCCTATCTACGTGACCGGATCGGATGACGACCGACGATGATGGCCGGGTGATTTCACTTTCGGTCCGTTTTGCCGGTGATGGGAAACGGCTTCGTTTATCGTGTGCTCCTAGAAGAAGTCAGAATGTTAGATATGCGCCTATGCGAGCTGGGTCTGTTTTCCTGGGTCCAACTTCTGTTTATTTTGATTTAGTTACGTTTTACGACTTTACAACAACTTCGTCTTTGAGTGTCACAGTCCCACAATCGCGCTGAAGATTGCGAGATGTTTTGTTAGGGTTCAGATGGAATCGACTAGCGTAAACATGTGCACATTTGTTAAGCAGACTTTTGAAGATCGGAAATGTCCTCATTTCATTACAAGGGTTGAAGAGAGGAAAAGAATTCTAAATCATGAATGTTCGAGATTCCTTCTGGTGCTTGACTATTTATCCATTATAATTTGAATTACATAATTGAACAGAATCAGTATTCATTATCTGATGGTAAGAAAAACTGTGAGCAAATACGTACACTTCACCAAAGAATTTTTTATAATTATAAATTTTTATTTCCTTCAAATAAATTTCAAATAAAAATGAAGTAACCAATACTTAAATGAGGGCCAGTTTCAAGGAAATACTATATTTCTAATTTAAGAAAATTATAAATAAATTGAATTAACCGCTATTACTGATATTACGGCGTATTTTAATATAACAGCAATGAAATGATAAAAAAACACAAACTACTTGGGCCTACCATGGAGCAGAGAACGCAGAGACATCTGGAACACAGGAACAGGAAGAATCGTGCATTACCAGTACCATACGTTATCAAATGGGCATTTCCGTTGGAAGCATGCTAAGAATAATGCTCCTTGACGAACAAATTATGCAAAATGTAAAATAATTTATAATTACTAGGCTGCTGGAAATGATTTATTTTGTACACAGAAATCACAAAATCTAAGAGCAAATAGTTTTTTTTGTAATAAATAAAAGGATTTTAAATTTCTAAGCTTTATTTCATACCATTGAACTGTTTTGGATATCACTGTACATTAGACTGAGTCGATTTGGGGTCATTTTTGAATTTCCCAAACCCTGGGGTCTTAAAAGCTTCGTCTTGGTCCAAAACTCATCCATGATATTTTGCAGAATTTTTAAGTAACGTTTACATGAGTAAATTTGAACTTTTAGGTTTGTATGGGAAAATTGAATATTTTGTACTGAAAAATCAACATCGTTTTTGTTTCTTCTGTGGAACTGAGCCAGCTGATGGTTGTAATGCCAATTTATAAAATTCCTTGAGGAAATTTTCCGCTGAACAACTTTGTCGAAGACCTTAACTTCGTATCTTATCAGGCAAAAAAGTTATTAGCAGTTTAATAGGGGTATGTTTTTTCGCATTGATAAACAGTAAATTCAATTGACATCACTGCAGGGTGCCTATCGAGATATTGCATGACTACTTTTCATGCAATACTTTGCGAGGCTCCAGCAGTGATGTCTATTGAATTTACTGTTTATCAATGCGAAAAGATATACCCCTATTGAAATGCTAATAACTTTTTTGCCAAATAAAATACGAAGTAACGGTCTTCGACAAAGTTATTCAGCGGAAAATTTCCTCAAGGAATTTTATAAATTGGCACAAAAACCGTCAGCTGGCTCGGTTCCACAGAAGAAACAAAAACGATGTTGATTTTTCAGTACAAAATATTCAATTTTCCTATACAAACCTAAAAGTTCAAATTTACTCATGTAAACGTTACTTAAAAATTCTGCAAAAAACCATGGATGAGTTTTGGACCAAGACGAAGCTTTTAAGACCCCAGGGTTTGGAAAATTCAAAAATGACCCCAAATCGACTCAGTCTACTGTACATTCATTTCTGGTTATGGACCAATGATAAAGCGCTTTTACTGGCTTTTGCAAATAAAATAAAAAATTTCAAAAATTTTGCCCTAATAGATTATGAAAATTTACTTATTGGAAGAACACAAAAAGGAATTGTGTTTTGTAAAACTTTATCTGTATTTCACTCTAGCACGACCAAAACATGACCCACAAGTCCGTGGTCAATGCTTTATCCCTTTCTGAGGAACTTTAAAAAAGGTCGTAGCAAGCCAGACACAGGCATCGTTTGCAATAAAACAAACATGTTTTGAAAACAACAAAAAACCCTTTTTCTAATGCCACCATGGATCACTTTCTTGAACCCTTTTGTATTCCTTCAATTTTCATTTAAAATCGTGCCCGTTCTTCTTCTTCTTTCTCTTCTTCTTTCTTTTCTCTTCTTCTTTCTTTCTTTTCTTTTCTTCTTCTTTGCTCTTCTTCTTCTTCTTCTGTTCTTTCTTTTCTTTCTCTTCTTCTTCTGCAATTTACAGTTTCTGTTTGTTTTTCACCAACAACACTGACGTGGAATGACAGCCAGCGAACATTTCATTCGAATTTATGTTACGATTCCTGGGGGTTCGATTTAACGTTACAGTCACGTTTTTCTGTCCTTTTAACAAAATTTTTTTCTAAATATGGGCATGAAATACCAGCAAGAACACATTCATGGGCTTAAAATTTCACAAGAGATGATTCACAGGTATTTTCCACTACAAGATTTTTTCGAAAACCCAGCACGAGCCCATTAAAATCGCAAATCGCAGTGGATAAGCTCACATTCCCGTAATAGTTGCGCAAACAGACGAAAAACTATCCGAATACACCGCAGTTAAGTTCAACAATGAATGATATCACATGAATAATCACAAAAATTATGAATTTTCATTTTTCCCAGAAACTTAAACGTTCAAATATAGTACGAGCGAAAAAAACACGACCGCACTCGACCAAGGCTTCCTTTGATCTCTCTGAAACTTTCACACAAGCTAGTCAAACGCATAAACTCTTCATTCATTGGGTTTTGGATTCTTCTGCGTAAACTGGAAAGAAAGATACATCTATTTTAGTAGTCTTAGGCAAATCTTGTCAAATTTCACGTTTTTATCTCAAAATTTGGTGAGATTATGTAAAAAATACATTCAAGTATCTCGCTAAGCATAATCAAAATCGATCGACGCGATCGAAAATTAAAGCGATTTGAATATGAGGTTGTTTCGGGGCAACAGGCGCTTGTGTTTTAACCGAATTTTGAGATGAAAACGTGAATTAAAAAAAAATCACAGAATTAGGGAAGAAATGATAAACTCTATTATATTAAATAGTAGTAGTTTAGCAGAAATTGTATTTTTTAGTATTATAATATTAATGTAATTTTTTTTAAAGACACGAATACCCCAGGAGTGGATAAATGTCTAAAATAAACCATATACATAGTTATAATGATAAACTCTATTCCCCGACTGAAACCTGCGTTGAGCTACTCGTTCAACAAAACCAAACTCAAAAACGTTACCCAGTGATACCAGAAATAAAAATAACTTTTTGTTTCGAGTTTTTGAAAAATTGTGGATCATTTTTTTAAGCGTTTGATTTTTCAACCATGAATATCTAAGAAAATCCCGAAAACTGATTCATTAAAAAAAAAGCCGAACATGTAGGTACCATAAATTTTAGATTGAGTGCCCTTTATTTCATGAGATTTATTAGTATTAGTATTATCGTTCATCAAATTAGCTTCACATAGAAAAAGCCGAATTGTTTTTTAACTTTTAAAGTTAATTTAGAAGTCAAAACAAGGGCTTTGGAGGTAAAATCATTTTTAGATCTATTTACTTTCGCGTTAAAGCTTATGTATAAACATTATAATTAAGTACTTGTAGTTATATCGTCTTGAATATGTAGTCTATCCTACACGCTCGTTTTCATTTAACCAATTATGGTTTTCTATGTCAAAATTCAACCATTTATCAAGTTCTCGTTTATAAACCAGAAAATGGTTGAAAATTTTACGTTTTTTTCTACGCCATATTGGAATAAAACAAGGCTGGAGAGATTCTAAAGGTAATTGTTTAATCATTATGAATTCCCAATTAAAAACCCAATCAATCAACAACAAAAATTAATTGCAGTGCACCAATTGGACGAATCTGCGGCAGTCCGGTTCCAGTTCCAGCTCCAACAGCACCGAACGCGGGACTACTTACTTCCGGAACGAGCGCACATATAGTGAATCAAAAACTGGGCATCCCGAACATTCCCCATAACATTCGGACGAAGCTGAGATGGGTAGACAGCCCAAAAAGCTCCACCCACCGGAGTGGAATTGCGGTCATCATAAGAGTCTGTGCTACAGCTGCTTCATCAGGAACCTCCCAGAAAGCAGCAGAAAAAAGGAACCGGTAACTTTTTTTTGCAAACAGTTTCTTGTTAAGTAATTATTTCATTTTTTCAGCCTGTTGAAAAGCCGAACCACCCGGAAGGTGGGCCTCTAGAAAAAAAAACCACTGGATCGTGACGCGGCCACCCATCTCATACGGGATGCGCTAGGGGGAACCGACTACGGGGTGGAACACTCGAAACTGTCCCACATGCCATCGCTGCCACAGGACATTGTGCGGCTGTTCCGGAACGACATCACCATCAATGTGTTGTACTTCGATTCGGAATACCTGCGGAACTTCCCCACCTAGCGGCATGAGTTGCAGCCGAAGAAGCTGTCCGAACCTGTCGTCCTGCAATAGATTGGGATTTGAGAGCAACTCACTGATGGAGAACAAAAGGCCGCCGCGTACCAGTTAACGATCGAACCCTTAACTTAGCCTTAACTTACCTTAACTACTGATCAGAAACCGTAATTAAGTACTATTTAAACAAATTCGTTGTTGTATTTTGTCAGCATAAATCTGCGATGCTCCGAAAGCGTATTCAATCGCTAACTACAAAGATTGTACTACTAAAAAGGACAAAAAACCACGCATAGTAATTAAATCCTATGGGTGAAGGTGAAAGGTGTGAAAAGCACAAAAAATATAAATTTTATTTTTTCTTCGAAAACATTCCAATTTGTTCTATTCCTACGTTGACATTCTCCCTCATTGATTTAAAAACAACCATTTTTTAACTTCTCCTCCTGAATCCCATTTGGTTGAAAAATAACCATATTCGAACTTCTCCCCTAGAAGTCATTTTATGACTTCTCATGGAGAACTCATAAAATGGCATTTCCCGGGAAAAGGTCAAAAATGGTTATTTTTGAAACGTAAATGGTTTAATAATTTCTAGCGTGTACCGATAGAGTGTAAAAGGAGCCAAAGATGCGTGTTTATATTTCAGAATGTAAGCTGTCAAACGAAATAGTAAACTATCGAAACCAAAACAACATCAAAACAAGAAGACAAATTCGACAACCGATCTCGTGATCGTTTTTAATAAATTTCCAAGTGAAATTGACGCTCGCCGTTACTACGCACTCTGGAACTGAAGCCATCAAAACAGGAGGATCGATCCTATCGGTTGATTCACAGACAAAGGAGATTCGTTCGCGACACAATTGGATCCAGGAGTCGCAAGAAAGGCCAGAAAGAGTTAGGACAAAAGTGCTGTCCCTGGGAAGCGAATAAGAAAGCGAAAGAAAACATCCCACTGATGATGGAAGTTTTGTTCGGAAGAAGACAACGACACCAGCGGGTCGTTGTTGGAGAGCCGAGTGCCGTTGTTCGGGAGCTGGAATCGTATTTTTGCGGAACAGATCCAGCCGGATGTGCTCCGGGTCTTTGTCATGTACCCGTAGAGCAGGGCTGCCAGACAGGGCAGCCAGAGTACCAGATGTTCCTGTGATACATGAGGAAACCGAGCTGTGATGCGAATGTTTGTGCTTTTTAGATGTTGTCTTTGATGTTACGGTAGGATACGGGCCCGTGAGTAATAATGTTAAGATAGCTTAGGTTTTGAATATGTCGTAAGAGTAAATTGTGATTGTATTTTAGAAGCTCTAGGTTTTGCGTGTTTGTGTTTGGGTAAAAATTATTGTTTTTGGTTTTTTATTTCGGAAGATTAATTACAAAATATCACTTTTAATCGCTAAAGCTTCGTGAAATGTCTTAAAAAAAAAATAATCTGACTCATTTGCATCACTGAGATAAAGACATTCGTATCTCCACTAGTCTCTTTGAAGTAGCTACCAAAGTCATCTTTCGTTGTCGCTTCCATAGCCTAGGAGGATGAACTGTTCAGACAAATGTTGAGGTGTGTTTACTTTTGCCGTCAGTGAAAGGAATTCAACTGTATGAAAGTACACGCATCTTTTTGTGTCTTTTTCCAAGTTCAAGCGACAATTCATTCACAAAGCTTAAATGAAGGATTTAAAATTTAAAAGAAAAACGAATCGACTCTCAAATTTAAATTATTAGAGAACATAACAACTTCTTCGAAAGTTGAAGAAGGTTACATTTCAATGCTTCTAGTCAAAGTTTGATCAAGTCAATCAAATTTCAATTGGTTTCTTTCGCCATGCGACGGTTATTGTCACTCGTCTTGTTATGAAAGGACTTCATGCTGCTAGGAACATCTTGTCGTTTCAAACTTCATCCTTAAAGGCGACGGTGCTTCAATGCAATCCGATTGATCCCGACACGGAGACGGATCCAATTGATCCAACCAACCAGACAACAACATCAACGAACGATGTAGTACAACAACCACATGACTACATCACCGCAGACGTCCAATCCGTATCCGTATCGATTGACCAATCGATTTGAGCGACGATGATTGACCATTGACCAACTACCTATTGCTGAAGATTATGACTAAGAGGATTACGAGGGTTTGTCCGCCGATGATGGTTTAATTATTGCTATAGTCTGGTTGGGCGACGCGGCATGGATTTGACCACTCTTTGCGAGGACGATTTAATTTGATTGCCATCAGTTTCATTGAGTGAGTGAGCGTGTGTGTTGTGTATGTGGTCGGATTGCTAACCAACATTATCAATGGCTGAGCGCTTTCGTCAATTTCTCTATTGATTTTTTTTTGTGTTGCTCTCTCTCCACAGCTAATTGAAATGATTGTTTATCTGCCCATAACATGACTCAAACACACCACCAGCAGCAGCAGATTGAAAAAAAAAAACTGGGAGAGAAAAATAAAATCCAATAAACCCCCCCGGCTACGAGGGATACAGGAAAGCAATAACAATAAACTAGATCCTTTCCAATAGACGTTCATTTTCCCTTGAACGTTCATTTATTACGTCCCTCCACAATTACGACTCTATCGCAATCTACCAGACAAACAACCCCTTTTATATGTCCCTAGGGACGTCGTCTGTGCCCAATGCCAAAACCATCTAGCGAAAGCTCAACACTTCACAACGTGGGAGCACAGGTGAGTAGAAAATTAATCTCTACCTTCCAGACACACGAACGCACGAATCACGCCAGCCTTTTTCGGGAGTGGATTTTGGTTTGCTTGTTACGCCCACTTTCACCTTTCCCTTCGAAAAACAAAAAAAAACATTAACTCAAACTCAATTTGTCAACCTCACAGCTCCGGTCGGGAGTTGGTAGATAGGTAAACAAACTACGAGCCATCGAAGGAACGAAAATTGGGAGGGAAGGTGCCCCAGCACGTGTAACTTATCGATGGATCTTTCAATTTATATTGCTCATTTCATCCGACGCGCATGTGGGTATCAATAAGGAAACTTTGAACCTTTTTTTTGTTATGCTCCTCCAAGAGTGTAAACGATGCTTAAAGAATGTGAATCCTGCTGAAAAACGTGACGGCAAAAGCGTTGTTGTTTGTACGCCAACAACAGTCAATTCTCGCTTCCTCGAAAATGAGCTTCTAAATCTGTTGATGTTTGAACTTTATCACGAGCAACAAATGTTCGAGAACATTCACACTTGAAACAATCGCTTCTAAACGTGGCAAAGTAAAAATTAATAAAGAAGTAATTCCAACTGCTTAAATTTCTAACCAATTTTGTTTCAATACTGTGTAAATTTTATTTCAAAATTGTTTCAAATTTTGTCTTCATTTCAACTTAAATTGACATCCATTTTGAGTAAATCTGTTTACAATTTTGACAATTTTGACAACTTTGACAATTGTGACAATTTTGACAACTTTGACAATTTTGACAATTTTGACAATTTTGACAATTTTGACAATTTTGACAATTTTGACAATTTTGACAATTTTGACAATTTTGACAATTTTGACAATTTTGACAATTTTGACAATTTTGACAATTTTGACAATTTTGACAATTTTGACAATTTTGACAATTTTGACAGTTTTGACAATTTTGACAATTTTGAAAATTTGGCAATTTTGACAATTTTGACAATTTTGACAATTTTGACAATTTTGACAATTTTGACAATTTTGACAATTTTGACAATTTTGACAATTTTGACAATTTTGACAATTTTGACAATTTTGACAATTTTGACAATTTTGACAATTTTGACAATTTTGACAATTTTGACAATTTTGACAATTTTGACAATTTTGACAATTTTGACAATTTTGACAATTTTGACAATTTTGACAATTTTGACAATTTTGACAATTTTGACAATTTTGACAATTTTGACAATTTTGACAATTTTGACAATTTTGACAATTTTGACAATTTTGACAATTTTGACAATTTTGACAATTTTGACAATTTTGACAATTTTGACAATTTTGACAATTTTGACAATTTTGACAATTTTGACAATTTTGACAATTTTGACAATTTTGACAATTTTGACAATTTTGACAATTTTGACAATTTTGACAATTTTGACAATTTTGACAATTTTGACAATTTTGACAATTTTGACAATTTTGACAATTTTGACAATTTTGACAATTTTGACAATTTTGACAATTTTGACAATTTTGACAATTTTGACAATTTTGACAATTTTGACAATTTTGACAATTTTGACAATTTTGACAATTTTGACAATTTTGACAATTTTGACAATTTTGACAATTTTGACAATTTTGACAATTTTGACAATTTTGACAATTTTGACAATTCTGACAATTTTGACAATTTTGACAATTTTGACAATTTTGACAATTTTGACAATTTTGACAATTGATTCCAAATTGATACCTTTCTCGATTTGCAGCTTCTCAGATCATGAATCTTGTTGAAAACTATTAGTTTAACTATCCTTAAAACCCGTTTGAATGTAATTTAACAAGCTGAAAATAGTCGACATTGTAGATCGACAGGTTTATGGCAGGGTTGTTAAATTGATATTTGCGTTTTCCTGCCAACTTCCCGAAGGAAAAGTTTTTACTGCGATTCTCGCGTTTCAAACCGCACACACTGTTTAATGTTTTGACTCGAGAAAACTGTAGCTCTGGGTCTGTCTTCATAGAAGACACATCTGAACGCGCGAAAGATACAAAGTGTCTACCTTGTTGCACGCATCAAACTTCCGGTTCATCGCAGTCAGCTTCCCAGAGCGAGCAAGTTCGAACAGCATGGCACTAGGTACTGGCCAAGTTTTTCTCACTGAAAGCACTAAATAGGACCGGGGTGCTAACTGTGGCCACCGACATACAATAAACCAACCGGGAGAGCATCGATTTGTCGTAAAAATGGAAAATAAAAGTTCCCATTCCGGATCCGGAGGACCCGATTCGCCCAGCTCGGCATGGGACGGAACCGTCTCGGGTAATAAAGTGTCCCGGTTTTTACGACCTCCAACTGTACGCGGGATGGGGCCCGGTTAACTGCAAATGGGTTTCACGGAATCGTGCGTTTTCCGAAACCCACCTGGTGACGCTTTATATTGGATTAATTTTATGCAAAATTGTAAACGAGGAAATTTAATCTTGAAAAATAAAAATATATAGAGAAAGAAACTTCTGTTGACTGAGACTTATAGTTTTTTTTCTTGTTTTGGCAGACATTGTATTGACAAATTTTCAAAAAGCTTCTTTGCAAACAAAGTTTAAAGTAATCGACTAGCAAGGTTGAGTCTTGAGCCCCGCTCACTGGGCACGCACGATTTCCTACTTACTTAGTTTCTGATTACAAATATCTTTCCCGAAATAAGCCGAATGCGACCTTCACTTTTGGAATGGCCGATAATGGAATCCAGACACGCCGCGCACATTGATTGTATTTTCGTGCCGGCTATCGGTTATCTGCGGTTATCTTCTGGCCAGTCACTGTCACGTGGCAGCTGAGAAGCCCCGAATCTTGAGTTCCCATATAACATTTATCAGGAACATGTCGAGATTATTGTCAGTAGTAATTGGGTCATTGTCAGTGTCCGAAATAATTAAAGAATCCCTAAATGGTCATGGGAAACAAAAAAAACATTGTTTATTCTATTCCGTAATTTTTGTAATTTTTGTCATTTTTGTCATTTTTGTCATTTTTGTCATTTTTGTCATTTTTGTCATTTTTGTCATTTTTGTCATTTTTGTCATTTTTGTCATTTTTGTCATTTTTGTCATTTTTGTCATTTTTGTCATTTTTGTCATTTTTGTCATTTTTGTCATTTTTGTCATTTTTGTCATTTTTGTCATTTTTGTCATTTTTGTCATTTTTGTCATTTTTGTCATTTTTGTCATTTTTGTCATTTTTGTCATTTTTGTCATTTTTGTCATTTTTGTCATTTTTGTCATTTTTGTCATTTTTGTCATTTTTGTCATTTTTGTCATTTTTGTCATTTTTGTCATTTTTGTCATTTTTGTCATTTTTGTCATTTTTGTCATTTTTGTCATTTTTGTCATTTTTGTCATTTTTGTCATTTTTGTCATTTTTGTCATTTTTGTCATTTTTGTCATTTTTGTCATTTTTGTCATTTTTGTCATTATTGTCCTTGCTTCCCCCTCTGGTTAGCCATACAAGTTGCTTAAATCAATGCTGATGAATCGAACAGAAAGGTCATAAATTGTGTTTTTTTTTGGAATGCCTTTAACCTTTTCGAGTGATTCATCTATATTCATGTTTTGATTCAAAATCTCGTGTTAATCTTCAAGGACCTATTCGTTGTCTCCATTATTAGTGTGGGAGACAGTTAATTTTCCTGTGGGCGTTGCGGTGAACTCCGTTGGGGGGAGCCAAGTACGCGTGCACATAAATACTCAACAATGTCGTCGTTTTCTGACATATGTACGACAAGCACAAATAACCGAACCTGGACCAATAATAATAGTTATGGGTTTAACTAGCCACTGCTGGCAGGTCCCACTCCAACGACGCCAAGTGTCCGTCCATCAAACGTTTAGCGGACAGCATTTCAAGTTTCTACTGTTATGGAGACTTGTCCCCAAAGTGCGATGATGTGTCCCCACGACGCCCCGAATGAAGTTATCATCCAAACGTTCGTCCCATTCACCACATTCCAATAAACTCTGACAGCCAGTGACATATCTATGTATGTATGTAGCAACCAGCATTCGTACATTTGAAGGAACCACCAGCATACAAACAAACACGTCGCGGTGATTGATAATGCGTTTGTTCGCTGCGGAGTGAGTGGGGGTGTTGAGGTCAATTCCTGTCAGGTGGTTACATTCTGTGGAAAACCCTAATCTGCTGCTGGGGACCTGGTGTCGGTTCAAGCTAAGCTAACCGAATGGATGGTCGATGAAAATCGGAGGTTGGTTCCTAGATTTCCACCCACAAACCCTGCCATCTCGGCACCATCATCGGTCAGTCAGCTGCCATCGAAATGTACAAGATTGACCGAACGATCAGAAACAAACCATCCGTTTGTTGTTGCTTCCCAGCAAAAGTGCCAATCATCCCCGACGACGACATTTCTCGCAAAACCATCCTGTAGGGGTCTTTGGATTTTGGAATGGGGGGATGAAGTTGGTAGATGATTTTTGCAGTTTTATTTACACGAAATAACTCATGGGATTTGAACTAATCAAGAGCACCAAATATTACAAGGTAAAGTCAATGAAATCCGGTGTTACCATGCAATTTGATGTGGATAAACTTTTTTCTAGGATGTCTGATCAGTCTGATGTACAATTAAATTGAGAAACAAGATTTAAAACAATATATTTTAGCTTGGTTCTTGCTGAATAAAATATGTTTTCTTGTTAACATTTTATCAATTTGCTTGTCAGGCCATTTTGAAGTCCATTCCTTAATTTATATTTTAGACCAATATCAAACATATTATAATCAACATTGGTAAATCTCAGCATGCTTCATGCAGTCCAACAAGGGCATGCGTTTCAGCACCACCTTCAGGGGAAAGTTCTAACTAAAATAGTCGAGTTGGCGTTTTGTGTCGAAAAATTTCTTGATTTGTTTTTAAACAGTCATTCTTTTTTGTCAACACCGATTGAATATTGAATGTGCTCGAAAGTCTGTGCCAGAAAAGCTGCTCCCAATTTTAGAAGGTAAGCATTTTAAATCATGAATATTCCTGACATTTTTGACAATTGTGCTTTTCGCAGATGTCTGAGTTTCTATCGGGGATGCATCTAATTGCACATAATCCTGTTCCAGTTTCCTCATCATTGCATGAGATTTGAACCAGAGAGTCCCACGCGATAATTAGCAACTAACGCTTGCTATTTTTTACTACGCGAATCAAATAAAATATTTATCTTTAAAGATTCTGCAAAGCAGGAGAAAGAATCCGAATTTCCAAGTGTGCCCCATTCATTATATTTTTCAGAATATTAAATTTGAGCTGACAGATTTTGAAAGTGTTTATTTGCCAGTCCCGAGGAATTATTGCGAATAAGTTGAAAAATGGTTATTTCTAAAACACAATTCAAAATGGAGAATGGTTGTCAGACATTAGTGAATCACATTAAAAATTGTAAGAATTAAGATGTTTTCAGAGAGAAAATAAAAGAAAACCAGAAGAACTTTTATTCTATATGTATATCTGTTATTGTACTAATACTATAAAAGAATCATGAAAGCAAAACTACAACAATACAAATCACCTTTCATTGCCATTTTCATTGCGTCATATCTGTTGAAATCATCATTCTGCACATTAAAATCCTGCTCAGCGCTTTTCTTTAAATCATTCAGAAGTATTGAAAGGACTTCGGCAAGAGCCGCAGCGATTGTTGCTGTACAAATTTCAGGTGCAGGATTATACCTCTAACAAATTCATTAATAAAACCAATATACCAATCACTCTTCAAAATACTAGGCGACATATCAAACACGCCATCATGTGGAGAAATGCCTAACTAATATGTATAAACATCGACGATCTGAACTAATTCTGGCGAATTTCTGACGTGGCGAGGTGGCGCTGTTGCCACTTGGTGGTAGTGATTGTGGTACTATCAGTGACATTAGTAGGAACTTTCGTCAGAAGATGGTGCTGACATGCGTGTCCTTGATGGAGGAGGCTGACAGTGGGGTTTATTTGTATTAATATATTTGCCTCCAAGGTAATCATCAGAATTTTTGGAAAGGTTAATTGATATAAGTGTAGGGTTCTACCTTTTACCAAGTATGCATTGTGTATAATCATAACACACCTTACTATATGAAATACCTTGAGACCAGACAGAAAGTGAACAGAAGAGCTGATAGCAGGAAGCGTGTAGAGAACGTCACGGGTAGTCAGAGTGATGATGATTCTACGAGTAAAAAAATAAGGAATAAAGTGCGTTGGATGGATACTATAATTGGCGACGATCGGGAGAACGAACCAGGAATATTAAAGGTACGTTTTCAATTATTTTCTGGACAAATGATGGCCTGGTTGTGCATTAAAATCAATTACACCTGGAAGATGTTTTTTTCGAAAACGTAACCCAAAATGACCGTCGAAAAAATGCGAGTGTTCTGCTGTTGTGGGAGAAGAGTGAGAAGAGGCGAAATAGAAGCCATGATAATTTGATGAGAAAATACATTATAGTATGGTTTCAATGAAAAGTAAACAAAATTTACAAGGTGCCTTAAAGAGTAAGGTACATATTTCGTAAGTGGTGTAGATTGATTTATGGATTCGTTTGGAAAGAATGAATGGTAATCTTGAATAAGAGAAACAAATTTGTTAGTTGTTATTGTTTGGTAATATTCAGAGTTTTCAAAAGGTCGAAAAATAAATTAATTTAGGTTTACTTTTTGAAAAGGAAAAGTGAATGAAGGAATGCAAAATATGCGATACCACCATCTCTTGTAATGTTCTGTTATTAATAATTCACCCGTTCTGACGATGTGACTTTACTGATTGACTATTTTAGGACTATTGTGCGTGAATGTAGTGTCGATATGTTGTGATAAAGGACGTGTTTCTGTTAGGCAGCGGGATATCGCTGACATTAAAATATTAGCGAAACTGTTTATTTAGAAGCCAAAAAAAAACATTTTTTTTTTAAAGTGGAGCAGTAGCTTAGCTGGAACTCTAGTGCTGGGAGCCAAGAGTGGAGTGATAGAACATTAGCAGGAGGCTATGTTCAACTCTAGAGCAGGGTGCCTAGAGTGGAGAGTTGGAACATTAGCAGGAGGCTATGTTCAGCTCTAGAGCAGGGTGCCTAGAGTGGAGTGTTGGAACATTAGCAGGAGGCTATGTTCAACTCTAGTGCAGGGTGCCTAGAGTGGAGTGTTATAACATTAGCAGGGAGCTATGTTCAATTCTAGTGCAGGGTGCCTAGAGCGGAGAGTGTTTAAATTAGCAGGGAGCGGAATATGATAATTCTAAAGCTAAGTATGAGTTTAAGACGAGATAAACTAGCTAGCGAACTACATAGGATTGATCTAGAGCAGGGAGCCTAGACATAACGGTGAAAGTAACAGGGAGCTACGTGTATCTCTTGTGTTGAAAAGCTCTGGATCAAGTGTGACAAGTGTGTGACGATTGAATTGAGCTAAGCTTATCTGTAGTGAAGGGAACATAGAGATGAGTGCAAAAACTTAGCTGGGAGATAAGTAGAACTGAATTTAAATAAGGAAAACTAGACAAGTTTGTGATATGTGGGCATTTCCGATTTTAGATAGTTAAGCTTATCGAACTTACCAGTATTGGAACAGAATATAGATCAGAACACGAATGGAAAAAATGGCATTAGTAGAGTGTCCAACTGAACTATGAGGTAGAAAATTAGTTGGAGTCTGTGATGTGTAGTACTATTGTGTGTTTGAGTACTAGGTTCAACACTACACAAGGATTTATTTCGGAAAATATTCGAAGAAATTTCAGAGATGTTTAAAGGATCGTGGAAAGATATATAAGATGAAATTCTATCAGTAGCTATCACATATTGAAGCTCTGGAAAGTGTTAGTTTTCAATGGAAAAATAAAAAAAAAATATATATAACACCTTAATCATGATTGGAGACATGCAGCTAAAGAAAAATGAAAGAAAATGTGGTGAAGAAGGAACACCGTCAGAATAACTAAAGGAATGTATCGTTCTTGGTCCAGAGAGGTATCGAGAGAATGAGTATGAAAGCGTGTTCAAAATGGGATGTTAGCTTGCGAACTTTCAAGTGTTTCAACTGGATTGAACGAAATAAAACCTTAATATAACGTTGTAAAAGACATTGGGCTAGGAGAAGAAAGGGAAGAAAATTTACTATACGTTCCACTTTGGAAGTAAAACTGTCGTGTTGAAGAATGCAATCTGAGGTGTCGAGATTGAAGTAAACATGTTAATCGCATAGCGGTGTTATAAATAAGCGATAAAATTATCAAAGTCTATGATAGGTAGTTTCTCGAACTTGTGGAATATTCTAATCTGTTGAAAATTTTAAGTAGGTGCTGGTTGGTATATTGGGTAAAGAGATATCAAAGATCTTAAACATCGAAATGACCCTATTGCTGTCGCTGATTTGAAACAAGGGGGATAAATAGAAGGTGATTCGAACCATCAAATTTCAGAATCAGCCATTATGATTGCTTCGTTGCGTTTGTTTACTATTAATCCATAGAACAGCTGAGACCTAAATTTGCCTTTTTCATTTTAGCAAACTGCTAGTTTGTAAAAAATAGTAACGAGCATCAAACACGACATACCCCACTTTACCGCGCTCTCCTCGCCTACTAACTGTAGAAGTCAAATAACCTAGTGTTTTAATAACCTTGAATAGAAACATGCGATTTTCGTTATTTATTGTTGAACGAGTAACAAGAGATACTGAAGCATGTTTAATTCTTTAATAAATAATTATTTTTCTTCGAAACTTTTACTCCTATTCTCGTTATGTATAATCTTAATGCAAAACCATAACAGCATCTATGGAAAGAGATGAGATCTTCATCTATTGAAATGGTTAGGGCGTATTGCCATGGATATAAATTGATAACTGAATAAATAAAACCTTCTGGTTCTATATGGGCTGAATCAAAAATGTTTTAAAGGAATTGGTCCTCATACCTCGTTTGAGTAATAGATATAAATGTTCTTGAAAAGTAAATAAAATATTTAATCAAATATCAATCTAATTTGTTAAGATTTTCTCTGTAGATTTACAGTTTGATTTGAATAGTAAGGGAGGAGCGGGCTATATGCGCCTATTAAGCAGAACACTAATTTAATCAAATATCACATCGAATATGTGTACAAAAACTATATACACGTGTGCAAGTATCTGTTTTCTATTCATTGGAGTAATTTTTATGTTAAAATTTTCTTCTGTTTCCAAGAAAATGATTTTATTATAAGTGTTGTCTAAAATGCCGAACCTCAAACCGCGCGGGCTAAATGCGCCTATTTCTGTTTTGAACAAAATTTATGTTTTTTGGGCAATATTTCCGTATGACTTCATTGGAAATGCTAGAAAGTAATTATTTTTGAGCGACAAAGCTGAAGTTTTATGAAAATCTGTGTATATTATAATTTTATGGAATAAAACAAAAGTTAGGGTTGCCATACTATGGAGGCAGTTCATCCATGAAAAAAACTTTATCAAATCTGTTTTTAGATCTTCAATTCTCTCTTAAGATGTTATTCAGAGCTTAGATTTGAAGGTTTAATAATAAAAATCATATATTTATTCTACTTAACCTGTTATTTTAGGATGGAGGCATTTTACAAACATGATGGGGGCATACAAAAACACTCTATTATTCCACTATATAATCATTATTAAACCTCCACAAAAGCTGAAATATGTTTAACTTTTTAAGTTCATTTGAGTAAGAAACAAAAACCATCCTAGTTATTGTTTTAAGCTTCTTTACGTATAATTTATAAAAGTCGAAATATTACATCAAAATGTATCAAAACCTTATATGATTTTTTAAAATTTTTTGAGTTTGTAAATTCATAAAATTCTTTCTTGCCTTATGTTCTAAGCGTATCACCCTCAAAATGCATTGGTCAGATAAAATGTCTAGTCAGCCATTTCATCAAACAGCCGTAGGGTCATTTAACCCGATAGGCCCATTTAGGAAACCTTTCCCCTATAAACGGTGTTAGACAATTAGCTATGAAGTCGTCAACTGGCAAACACGTTTATTGCCAACCTTGAAGACGAATAAGACTTGTTAAATCTGCACTCATGCGATAATAGATAGGTAGTATTCAATCAATAGTTAGTGAAAATATATGTAACAATGAGTTATCCGGTTGTCAAATTGTAAACCCAGAAGTTTTATGTGGGCTATTTGAGTACCATATAGAAGCTCATAAATCTTTAGAGGTGATTCCTGATCCTTTTAGACTATGTTTTCATTCATAAGATAGTGTCACGCGAATATTGTTTATACTTCTTTATATAATTGTTGTGAATTCACGGATTTTCATTTCTGAATTTTGGAAAAACCAGGAAAGGTTCAGCTTGGGGTTCAAGACTGGCTCACCAAAGCCATCAAAATATGCGATGGCGAGATGCTCTTATTTGAAAACATGATTACTTTACAAAAAAAAAATGAAAATTAAGGGGAGAGAGCACGAGGTAATACGTTGATCATTAAAGAATAAGTTAGATTCAGTAAAGTACAAGTTGAGCAGGCTTTGAAAAACGTGCAATAAGGTTTGCTATAACACTCCCCCTAAAGGGGATGCATTGAAATCCCTTCTTAAAATAGTTCAATAATATTACAACCGATCATTAATGTTAACCATTGAGTTTTTAAGAATTCGAATTGAAACAGAGATTATTCAAAATTAGAATCGAGAACAGCATCAGTTAATAATGTAGCGAACGAATAAACTGATCTGTGCAAATTTGAAAGTTGATTGAAACTGATTGACGTTGCTTATATATTTATTTCGTTTTTATTTTTCATTTAAAGAAAAGTAGGGATGTAGGGTTCAACCTTTTACCAAGTATGCATTGTGTATAATCATAACACACCTTACTTTATGAAATACCTTGAGACCAGACAGAAAGTGAACAGAAGAGCTGATAGCAGGAAGCGTGTAGAGAACGTCACGGGTAGTCAGAGTGATGATGATTCTACGAGTAAAAAAATAAGGAATAAAGTGCGTTGGATGGATACTATAATAAGCACAACTGCTACAGGAGCTTCGATTCTTTACTCACAACAGGATTTTCCGGATAAAACAATATATTTTATTTTTTTTCAACTCCAAGAACGGGTTTTTAAGCGCTTCGCTATAGCTCCCTCTGGATGGAATGGGGAATTATCTACTCTAGACTGGCTTGGAATGTGGTTCGCTTCTCATTTAGAGAATCCCATAGTAGTAATCTGGGGTGCGGCGGCAGCAAACAAAGACAGGCCTTCCGGAAAAATGGGTTCGACGTTTTGAGTACCTAAAGAATCAATCTGACATAAAAACATGAGAACATATCAGACGTATACTTCAAAACTACGCACCTTTGAAGAAAGACGAAGAAAAAGTTGCTCAACAACAACTGTATGGTTACTATGAAAATTTTGTTTTCCATGTTTTGACAAATTTGCCTGTTGCAACTTTGATTATTTTTGTGAGCGCAAGTTCACTGTTGTTGGGAAAAAGTGGTAGAAATTTTGACATTTTGAAAGTTTTACCATGCAAAAATGTATTCAAGATCTTTGGACGTTGTATTATTTTACACCACTGTTTCGATTTCAGCCTTATGTGATAGAAATATTGCTTTTTTTGCATCACAGCAAGCGAAACTACAACACATGTTGTTAACAAACTCTAAAGCCACAGATCTTGAAAATGTTTTTGTATGGCAAAATTTTCAAAATGAGCTTGAAGTGACAAAATTTCTGCCACTTTTTCCCAACACCAGTGAACTTGCTCTGAGTATTTTTATGTTTAGTTAGAACTTTCCTCACATGAAGGCGCGCACAGTGGCTGACATTAAAAAAGCTCTTGTAATTGCTTTTGCTATTTTCGAGCAGTTATGTGAGTCAAATACTTCGAATGGCATGCATATTTTTAACCCGGAGATGGTTAAAAGCAAATGTTCTACTCTACTTTTTCATATCTAGTTGAGCAAATGCTTTCAAATTTTTTCATTCGAGGCAAGTTCGAGGTAAGTAAAAGCTAACGAAGCAACTGCTATTTTCTTATTCATATCACCTAGTGTGTATCCCATTTTTTGGGGAGTGAGGTATATCGGTTATTATTATATTTGCCAATATTCTTATTTTCATTACAGGAATAACAACTCGTGATGGTTATGATGCGGATAAATCGGTCCCATCTCGTTTTCAAAACGATGGATGTTTTTTCAGATAACATTCGGAAAACACTCTAGCTTTTCGATAGCTAAACCGGTCGGAAATTGAAACTATTTGCTGAAGACAACTTGTATGGGAAAAGATTCAGTCCAGTGAGTTGATTTGATTTGGTCAAATAACTACAGTAACTAAATTGCATTCAGTTGCATCTATTCCGAAAGTCATAGTCACGAGAAACGTGTCTGCCATTCTAAAAAAATATGTATAAAGGACTAGTTTTTGAGGAAGACCTCAATCTAAAACTCTCGCATTACGGCGCGAATTCTGTGCAAGATCTTGTTCTACAGAACCACACCAACGATCGTGGAGTTCGAAATGCTTTTCATGTTTTCTTTACAGTTTTAAAAATAGTTATAATTCGTCACAGTTTTCAAGCATTTCGGGTTCAATGATAATGTTCAATTTTTAACTGCTTGCGAAGCTTGAGCGATCCATTTGGAAGCTTATTTCTTAATTCATAACATTATGCAGTCTACGGCAAAATGTTGCCTTATATGGATTTTTAAACGATCATCAATGTTTCAGGAATACCGTTTTTCTACCGCATATGTCCCCATATTTTATCAAGCGCTATTTCCATCTTTTTTTTATAGGAATAAAAAGTGGCAAAATTGATACTTGATGAATAGACTGCCACAAATTTGTATGAGGAATTTAAATCTTGTGAAATGTTATGCCCTGCAGGCTTAAATTGATCCTAAGCCTAGTACAAGGTCTTGTACTTTGGGCCAGATCGGATCACGGGAAGGGAGCGCTCAACGATCCTAAGTTTTCCATGAATAACTAACCCTTTCTGCCGATTTCTTTTGTTTTCTTAAAGCCTAAGCTTTGAAAAATATTTCATCCGAAGACTGCATTACGATTCGACTTATGATGAAAAAGTTATTAAACATCAGAAATGGGGAAACATTTTTCGGGGTGATATTCACCACTGTTTATGCTGCGTCAAAATGTTCGAAACAGTGTCTCTCATTAATAGTGGTGAAAGTTATTCATGAAAAACTGGATTTTCGTGTTCCTCCCAAACAAAATGTTCCAAAATCCCACACAAACTTTAGGCTCGTTGAGCGACATCTTCCCGTAATCCGATCTGGCCCAAATTTGGCATGAGACCTTGTACTAGCCATAGGATCAATTTAAGCCTGCTGAGCATAACTTTTTCAAATGTCGGGTCATTTAGGGCACTCTATTGATGACTTCGGGGGAGCTTTTCTTAAATCGCTAGAGGAATTTACAGTCTATCAAGCTCTTCATTTTTCTTTGGTCAAGATGGCTATTATTTTAAGTTATTTTTGTACAAAAAAGTTCTGCATTCAGAGGAGAAAAAATGTAATTCTTTTTCAAAATATATGTTTTTCCGGTGTTGATACAGTTATTCTAGTGTCTCTCCTAATTTTTTACGGGCGCCATAGAAACTAAATAGTGAATTTATACAGCAACCATTTATTCTGAGAATCATCCTTACATTGCGTTATGCTTGTTGATATTCAGAATAGAAAAAAAAACACTACTCTGATTATTGACACCAAAATTCGCTTTCTTTATGTTGGATACCTTGTTAAATAAACTGCAATGAGTAAATGAAATAAATCAGTAGAAAATTAATTACATAATATGATTCGTTAAAAGCTCTAGTGGAGGAATCACAAATTTAAAGTTCATAATGTTCAACGATTTTTCATAGTTCGAACTATATTTGAAAATGCTTTTTAGATTTTTAGATTTTTTCTTCATACTGTTATGTTATAACAAAAGCTACAACTTTTCGTGTAAAGGGTGTTTTCACGAAAGCAAAGGTTTTCTTTGACTGTATAGCCTTTTGATTCTAATAGTCTTGTATTTCAATGATGAATAATCTCGATTCCTAATCAAACCAATAACCTTCAACAACTCAACAACTGAATCGGACACATGTCGCCCAACCGAGCAACGGACCCGGATGACCGAGAAATTATTATCGGAATCAAAAAAGCATCGACATCGTGAAAGTTGAAACAGTCCATTTGCCGGAAACGGAGCCATACCCCATCGGATGGGTACCTGGCCAGGCTCCCAGCACACAAACTGCATGCGATGCGATCGATTTTATCAGGCACAGGATTTGGCACAGGACGACGACAATGGAACGAGACGGGAAAAAGGTTTCGCCCGGAAGCGTGAAGTCCCGAAACGTCGTCGTCGTGGGAATGGAGCAACGTGCGGAAACGATTATCCGGAATGTGTTTTGCGGATGCGGATGGTTGGTAATTGATTTTCTTGTTCGACAGAGTCGTTTTGTTGGCGAGATTCTAATTTAGATAAAATTGATGGTGCAAACGTGGGTTCGAAACGGATCCAGAGCCAGGGGGTTCGAATTTCGACAAACCTTACAGGCACAGGGTGGTGGATAATGTTTGGGAAACTTGGTTAGTTTTTCACTTTAAGTCGAGCAAATGTTATTTGCGACGGAACGCGTGAGAATTTGGAATTTGCATGGGTTTTAGCAAATGGTTGAAGTTGAGTGAATTTTTCGACTCCTAATAAACTCAAATGGTATATATTCTGTGAACGAAACAAAATTAAGAAAAAGGCTTTTCAATTACATTAAACGAAAAGTTCGTTATTTGTGATTTTAAATCCTTTTATTTCATCATGTTCAACTGTCAAAAAAATTCTGTTCCAACATGGGCCACATAGGTTTTCCCCATAGACAGCATGGGACAGACCCACACAAAAAGCACTCAGACACAACAACATTATCTACCGTACAATTTTGGTAGTTTGATAATGTTTTTGATAGTCCAAAATGATAAAAAAACTCAAAAAAAAAACCATCAAAAATCACTTCAAAATAATCTAAAATTAAAATTTTCTGGCAATTTATTAATCAAGCAGCCGAAATCAGTCGATTCAAACGTAACGGAATCCGACGGTACAGCAATCTGTAGAGGCAGGATGTTCCGAAATTCCGACAAGCCGTCTTTCCTAATGGCAAGGAAGTTGATTGTCGGATGCTGGATGGAGGCATGGGACGGGCGAGTGGATCGAGTGGGGTTACTTTTGGGGCTTTCGTTAATGGCGCAATACTCTCGCGTCGATATGACATCTTCCGGTTCCGGTGACACAGAAGTAAGTAGCAGGGAGAGAGCTTTAGCAAATTACCAAGTTGGAAATTGTCGAGCACACACGTGCGCTACGATTCTTCCATTCTACTACGACTGTGTCGATAATTAGTCGTTTCCGGAAAGCTTGGAGTGAGGAGCAAATTGACGGCGGGAACCCCAACAGATAAGTGCTTCAGATTACAAACATTGTGTCGACTGGGAGCTAGGATGGAGCAGTAAATTGCAGCTGGTGTTGTAATAAACTTCAATTGAGATGAATCCGCTTGTTCTGTTTCCAGGTATAATTCAATATGTTGTATTTTGGAATCAGTCGTTCGCATCAAGAGCAGATTTGAAGTGCTCAGTTGAATTCGAAATACTCTGAATGATTATGTTCGCGCGTTTGAACTTATTATGACGAATTACACCACACGTTAAAAAAAATATATCGAATGGTACTTCATCACGAAAATGGGTACTCACCACAGTATGACCCATTAAAAAATGCGAATATTATCAAGGTTCAAAATACACTTTTTTTGATATTAATATCACCTAAAATTATTTTAATTCATTCAGGCATGTTGATAAACATATTAATAAGTCGATGTGTCCACTCTTATTCTCAACTATACTCTCTAGGTGAGATCTGAATCGGTTGCGATTATAGTCTTTTTAACATCTTGATGTCATCCGCGACTTATATCAACGATGCAGTTGGCGGAAATTCATTGAAAAACTTATCCGGTACAACTGTGATCGATGTTCACTCTTGGGCTCGAACTCATGGTTCAGGAAGCAACTGACTTGCCAACTGAGCTATACCACAAGCCAGATCTGAATTGGGAGTATACCTTCGCAATATAAGTCTCTGACATTCAAGCCCAAACCTCAGAGATGGAAGCCTCCCGAGAATCGACACTTGGGTGAGAGGACCCACAGGCCTTCGCCTGAACATACGCCTATATCAAATAAGTAGCCGATGGGGTTCAAATCTCAAAGATCCTTCGGTTTTAACCTCATATTCTCCTTCAGCCAGGTTTGGGTTCGTTTCGGGGTATGGTTTGGGCTACATCTTGTTGGTATACTACATTTTCGGGTTCACCGAAGTTTGCCCAAAACCATGGACGCGCCTGATTCTTCAAAATGTCCATGTAGACTTCAGTATAAACTTTGACTCCAGCTTTTATGAAAACAGGACATCTTCAATTCATTCGAAGCAACTGCTACAAAGACCATGACTGCGGTGAGATGTTTAGTAGTTAACTACAATCTCACATTCTCTGAATATCCTTAGCCTTCAGGAGTGAAAAAAAACCCATCCGTACGTGAATTGGACGCCAGATCATAGCATAGCATAGCTTAAGGGTGACTACACACATCTTACATTGGCTGATAGACATGTTACAAATAATAACCAAAACCAACAGAAGATGCCAAAATGAGAATCTAGATTCAATTCTTATTTTAATGTTGATTTTGGAGATAAGTGTTGTATTAACCACGATGCACACCACAACAAGTCAGTGTAATCATGGAAGGAAAAATCTGAAACAGTTAAATAACTCTTTAGGTGCAAAGAACTCATACGCCCCATAAAGCTGTTTCAGATAGGAACGGGAAGGGTGCAATTGAGGGAATCCTACTATTTATTTGTTTCTTGGCAAATAGGATTGATGAATGATATAATGGATGAAACATGAAACAATCTGTAGGCTAAATTCTTGTTCTTCATATACATTAGAAGAATCTACGCTGAGAAGGGGACAAGAAGATTCTCAAACAAAATATGGCGCCACAACAAACTAGTTTTTCATCATTTTTCTGTATTCAGGGTGATCATTTGCTACTCACTCTTTGTCATCGTATGACGTCAGCACATGCACCGCCCGAGTTCTTGCCTGGAGAGGTGCGAGGTGAATCCCGGAGTTCCAGATCAGCTGGGTTCTTTCTTGGTGCAGGCTTTCTACGATGCAGCTCCTACCACGATCCTAGTTGACGAATGACACCCTTTCAACGGTGTTCGTGATGACAGCTTGCCCGCAATCCGTGCTTCGAACCGGCTCTCCGGTCCCATCTGCTGTTGAATCAGTTGCTCAATGGCCTGGGATGGCCAAGCAAGCGTTGGGTACCGCCCTTCCGAACGCTGCTGGATGAATACTGTGCTCTCCTGCGATCCTTAGTTCGAACCAGCTCTCCGGTTCCGACTGCTGCAGAACATTTTGTGTAATGGCCTAAGAGGGCCAAGCAACGCTGGGTACCGCCCTTCCGAACGCTGCTGGATGATGCTGACGAACGGCCAGGGATGGTCAGCCAAGTCACCGGGAACCGGGACTTGTTGAACTTGGTGGAGCGTTCTCACACCAGGACCAAGCTGTTTTGTCTCGCAGGAAGCGACGTCTGATACCGACACCAACGACCGAAGCTGCTGGGGAAGATAAACAAAAAGGACAGAGCAACAACAAAGCCCTGCGGATGCATCTGTTAGAATTTGCTTCCTTTTTAATGGCTCTCGATTTTCTTACCCTCTATCGGAGCTTGGTTGTGTTGCGTTGCTTCTTCCCAGTTTTCCGATTCGACTGCTAAGTTGTGCGCAGGATCTAGGGATAGAAGAGAGATAGCCTTAGCTCTAGCTGGAATTCCACCTTTTGAGGTTAGACTCACCAGTTGCTTCCGAAAATACGTGGCCTTCTATAAGTGGTCTGTTTTTAGGCCAAAAGAGCAGCTGCTCTGCGACCAGTCCGTCGAACGAGGGAATCCGCTCAATTCTCCAAAATAAACTGTATACCGCGTGGAGAATTTATATATTGGAATTAGCACGCGCCGCCTAAAATCTTGCATGCAACTCACCGGTTCCTGCTGAAGCTCTGGGTTCCGGCAATGAGGAGTGTGGATGTCCGAATTGAGCCGGATGTTTTCTTAGTCGGACCACGGCGGACAGTCGGATGGTGTGGTGTCGGTTTGAGCGAGGTGCTGGTCCTTCAGATGCTGTTCCCAGGAAGCTATAACTCTGCCTATGATACAAGCGGCAGGGGCGAAACGCTGCACGGTGTTTTTTTTTTGCAGATGACAACACCCTTCAGCAGCCCCGATCCAATCGCTGCTCGCCTACCAGCAGGAGTTACTTCCGTTCGGCAAGTGTACCGGACGAACCGAATTTTCGTCCTCAAAAAGGCCATAACAGGTCACGCGCGCACGACTTTTTTCGTTTTAGGCTCCATGATGACTTGTCTGTCGTGATCCTTTCTAGATCTTTTCTTTTAACCACTATTTTCACTCAAATATATTACGCAGCAACTACAAAACGGTCCGTTAGCGTAAAGATTAGTTAATAGACTGCCCCCATTTACTTGTTTCTCTTTCTTCTTGAAATTCAATACAACCTTCTCTTTCTTTTCATACACGCTCCTTTTTCAAACTCAAAGATCGAAATATGTACCACACAACTGATTTATAAATTATTCCGTCTATCATTCCCTACACGTACTGTTATTTCTCTACATTGTCGTTTTTTTTCTTTTTTCTTCTATCGTGCATGACGTACGAGGAGTACCTCGATGGGCATTAAGTATGTGCACTGAGAGCAATTTTGCAAAAGATTTCCAGCTTTTAACTTATGATCAAAATAATCTGAATACATCAACGAAAATAACTGTTACTAATCTCACCAAAGTTCCTCGTTAGTTGAGAGTGTTGAATATGACGTCACACACGTGATTTGTCCTCCTCTGCAGTACGTTCTTCTCACATTTTTCAGCTCGGGAAACCAAATATTAATAAGGCAATTCGTATAAGATTGGTGTCACATTAACCAGGCTGTTTGGGTCTTTTCACAACAACTCTGCAGGATAAGACAACTTATTTATCACATGCACTAAAACAACCTATTTTTTCTATCCCGAATCCCAGAACCATAAAATTGACCACTTTCTGTAACAGAATGATCCGGCACTCCGAGGAAAAATTTGCTTACGTTTGCTCTGTCAAAAAACCGTCGAATTTACGTTTATCACTGTAGTTTTCACGTTTTTAAGCAGTTAAACTTAGCATTGAAATCGAATCATTTCGTATATGAAAGAAGTAAGCCATGGCTTTTTGGCGACGCACGCGTTTTTCTTTTCTCCCATCGGCGATTTCGGGGAAATTTTAGTTTAACTAAGAATTTCAGAAAAACTTATGAAAAATGTTCGAATAAGTGACCGGTGGAAGTTGCCGAAGTGGTTCCTGGTTTATTTAAGAATACTAGAAGAGAGTGTGAGACATTCTGATAATATACTTATTTCCAATGCTGTGGGAAGGGAGTTTTTCTTTTATCCTGGCTGGATTTATATGCGGCAGATTGAGCAGTAAATTCAATTTTGGTTCCCAGTGCAGAAAATTCCAAAATATGCTAATGCTAGACGCGAAGAGCTCGGCAGTCTGCTTTGATTTCCGAAAATGATCAAAAATTTAATATGCAACATTTTCAGGGTTATGCAATTTTTCCGAAGGATTTAGCCGTGATTTCGGGAGAGTAATGAAGATCATATGATGATGGATTTGTGCTGCTGTGACTATCCCGATCAATTTAAATTGTGTCCTTAGGAGAACAACAGAAGGTTTGATTGGAGAAACGCAAAGATAAGCATCTCTCGGAATTTTTCAATTATCAGATTTACAATTTAGTTTTTTACCAATGGTCAGTGTTTGAATATTTTGGGAGTGATTCGTTATTATGACTACTTTACGGGCTCTGTGTTTAATAACTGTTATGATTTTTTTTAAACATAGCTTTAATTTTCCTCATTGATTCCACAAAATCTTTTGAAAAAGTAATTTTCTAAAGATTTCGTGGCTATACTAATTTAGTTTTTCTGTTTCTTCAAAGTTTCTTTACAAGAGCGAGCAAAAACGTTATATCCCAGGTCACAAGAGCACCTAAAATGATGGTGCACAAAAATCCAAAACATTCATTTATAAGAAACGTCTAATACAAGAATATTAACCAGTTACAGCACTACTGTCAATTCATAAGCTGAATAATTATATACAGCTAAGTTTTGGATTTCTGTGCAGAAAAACCTCATTTTCATCCGCAGAAGGATGAAATCCCAAAGACCATACTGCCATGATATGACGAAGTGACGCATATCCATTTTTTTCGATTTTGACTTTTTGACGCTATTTTGTGTGTTTTTCTATGAGCTTTTAAATGCTTTCAACAGATCTAAAAAATATCTAACAGTTTTTGAGAAAATCGAAAAAAACGAATCGCGAAAAGTGCGATTTATACGCCGGAGTGACGCATATCCATGCGTTTTTGAAAGTGATACAGAACAATGTCATTAACCCGTATAATTTTCAAGCTTCATATCTCAGATTTGGAATAAAATCATATTTTAACGTGACAATCTGTTTATAACAAAATAGATAAGCTCCTTCCCCCCTTCCTTAGAAAGAAGGGATCTCAAACAAAGAAGTTGTTGAGGCTGTTTGGTAAATAAAATTTGAGTGCAAATGTCAACATCTACATTAATTTAAAAACTTGAGATATTATTTGACATTATTTTTCATAAATTTATGATTCTCAAGGAGCACTATCCATTTTAGCATATCTATGTACCCCCAACGAAAATATTTTAAACAGTTTATAATCACAGAAACGTATGGTAGGGGAAAAGTTCATATAACGCCCCATGTGGCTAATACGCGCCACCCTTGTTTTGAAGAATCTGTAACATTTTAAGCCTGCAAAATATTACCAATTGGTTTTAAATGCTGTGATTGGTCTTGGCAAGTATGAATTTTTCCTTAAGATGCCCCTGTGTCGTAATAATTTCACAATTTAAGTTTCGTTTCGTTTAAGTTTTTCTTCCATTCGATCTAAATTTAAAAACACTTTCAATAAGGTGTCACCAAGCAGAGAAAAACGAATAAGACAATATTTTCTGACACATCGATAGAGGAGAATCTAAACTATGATTTTATGCTAAAAAATCATACTGAACTCGCTATGGTATGCTTTTTATGGGTATGTTCTATCACGGCCCATGCGCTCGTTATAACGCGCCAATCGAAGTAGGCTGAAAATAGCATTTATTTTTCAAAAAGGCCAATTTTTATTGAAAATGAACAAAAAGTCTAAAACCATATTTTGAGCGTGAATTCAGCCCAAAAATGTACTTTTAATTTTTTTTTAAATTTTGATTAGTCCATTTTGATTTTCTTTTCATTCAAAGTGTCTGTAAGTATTGGTGTGTTTTCGGTCTTCGGCTGCTTTCGGGTGTGTTCGGCTGCTAGGCGCGTATTGAATACACAGCGGCGCGTATTTTCAACACAGTTTTGTTCTGTGGCTTAATATGGTTTTAAAAAATCAAGTTTTTGAAGCAACTATAGCAATTTGAGAAATAATAAATTATAGGCATTTGTAGAAAACACTCTCCTTCAACGATTTCACCCATTTTTAACACAATTTGTACGTGGAATGCATAGAAAATCAGCGATTCGCTTAGGTGGCGCATAATAGGGCATGTTCCCCTACTGCTGTCCACATTTCTTCTTCCCTTGATTCCAGTTGTCTCTGCGTCCAATTCTGCTTAGTGGGCCCGGAAGAGTTAAGATGAGTAGTAAATGTACTTTTAATACTCACCGGGATGCTGACAAGATCTGGCTGTGTATGTATCATAAGCATAAGCATAAGCAGTTAAATTTAGCATTGAAATCGTGGGATTCAACAAAACCAAACTTATACATCAATAATTTGTTAAAAAAATTACTTTCAGGCCCATTGAATGAGAAACGAAATCCATGTACCTACCGATATGAACAACAACACCGCAATCAAGCAAGGTTCTTTCGACTCCATGAGGCAAATAAACCTCTCCGAAAGTCGCTGTCCTTAAACTTGGAGCACTTATTTCGATGGCCATCCATCGATACCACAATTTCAATTTATTTAGATTCACTGAAATATAAAAACGAAAACTATTGGAATTTTTAGAAGAGCGAGAAAAAACGCATTCAATGTCAATTAGACATCGCCTACTTCTCCACGTGTATTGTACACCGGATCAATCGAAAAAAGTTTCTCGTCTGAGAAAACGACAATCAGCTGTTTCTTCTTCAACTTAGACAAAAATCGCTACGAGCACCATGGCCGGGTTAATTCATCGAGAGGGCAAGGGCAAGTTATCTCCATGAGTCGATTTTTTTTCTATGAATCGATTTTTATATGCCTTCCTATAGAGTACATTATTTTTTGAACATACAAGGGAACTGGGAATGAGTTCGGTTTTTGCTTCAAATATTCTGTCTGCTTAGAGGTAGTTTCTGATATCTTCAAACAGTAATTGTGAATAGTTATGCAAACATTGCGAAAAGATTATTCAACTTAAAAAATCGAAAATGATAACTTTGATTGCGGATGTCAAATGCAGAATTTAAATGGTAATTTGTTGAATAGTTCAATCAATAACATAAATCTCTGTTTTAGAATAAATCAAAACTAAATTTTTACACGGGAGAAGGTTTGAATCCGAGCTAACATAACTTCGCCGTGCATGAGTGTTCCCAATCTGAAACATCAAAATGAAATATCGGTAGAGAAAACGGATTAAATAATACTCATCCATCAACAACTAAAGCTAAGTACCTTTCTTTTTTTCTTTTATTTAAAACATAATTTAATATTTTGGTTCCTTCTAAGAGTTCTTTTTCTAAATATTTTTTTTCATGCACACTTAATTCTTTACAGCATAATTACTCCAAATTTCCAAATTTTTGTTCGGTTTTTAGTATATATGATCTATGTTGTTTTTAGCAAAAGAACAGTTTTATATTTCAACCTCATAATTTTTTGTGTTATTAGGATTTATCGAAATCTGTGACATTATCTTTTTTTATATACAAGTACTATCGGCAATCCATTACCTGAATTCAGATCGCATGAAAATTTCGTTGTGCATCATGCAGAAGCTTTAATCAAAAAGTTTGTTTATCGATTTCTTACTTATGATTAATTAATTTTGGAAGAAGCTGGCAGCTTTGGTTCGTGTTTCCTCTCTGGGAGATTTGATGAGTCCAATTTTGAATGGTGAAGTTATGTGTAGTATCAGCTTCCTTTTTTAATTAATAAGTTAAGTAATTTTATGTACGTGGCATGGCATAAACTTAAAAGAAAAACGTTCGTCGGTTGGAGGTAAGCTAAGATTTTTCACTCGACTATTTTGTTTTGGTTATGCGATGACGCAGCATTTATCAATTGCCACTGAGAAAAAGCTTATAAAATAAGAATGCAGATAGCGCTTTTAAGGCGTCCAGAAAAGCTTTACACTGCCATCTGGTGAGTAAAAATATCTAGACAGTTACCTCAAATTGCATACAAGTTTTGATGCTAATATCACTGATACTTTAAAAGGGAGTGTCATTAGGAGTCAAATGTAAGTTTAGAACAAACTCATAAAAATCTTATTATCTTAACCACTTCAGCAATTAATGTTCTATCAAAGTAATATGTTTAAACATAATTAGTTTATTTAACGATCTTGTATCTATATTTTGACCTGTGTTTGATGTCACATTCGGAAATTTATTTACTGTTAGTTTTGATAATTTTTAAATGCCTATTGGAAGAGTTGTCAAAAAATGGTTATTGACATTAATAGTTATTGACATAAAGATAAGTGAATTGATTGAATGTTTTTTTTAGAATCCCATCTTTTTTATTTCATAGTAAAAGAAGGAATATGGCTGAAGATAAATTTTTTGACGACTTTATGCCAAGCTGCACTAGACAATATACATATGTATTTCACCAGAATTATTTCACTTATCGAACGAATGTCGAGAACCAAATTTGTTAAGACTCATATTTCAAAAGTCTAGCTTTTTTTATACGACCATGTTTTAGGGTTATATCATATATCAATTTCACAATGTAAGTTTAAACTGAGTTATAGCAGAAATATTTGAAACTGTCCACTTTTGTTTAGTTAAAAAATTGGATTTATTTAAAATAGAAGCATTTCATATAATCCTCGACCACAAAAAAATAAATAAATAAAACAGTTCATTTGAACATCATAGTTTGATAGCAATCCTACTCCACAAATAGAATCATATTCAAAAAGCTTGTTTCATCAAAGATCAATTGAACTGAAATATTTCTGATCATTCACGTATTTCTAAGTATTTGGCTACTGATACAAAAAAAACTCCTTTAATTTTGATTTTCGATAAGGGTCTCAAAGCTACAAAAGAAGTGTTGTAATAACTTAGGCTTTTTTAGTTTTTTAGCTCAGGAATTTCAATCAAGATTTCGAGAATAGGATTAAAAAACTAGATCGCACTAGTCAAAAGTGTTTCCTTATCATATCCTTCCACCAACAATCCAAAACCAAATTATTTGCTAGGATGCAGAGGTGACCTCGGTCCTAAAGCACAAATTTATTTCTGTCATCCTTCTCTCTATTTTTCCGAACTATCTATTGACTACTAGGACGTGGCCGGCGCCGTTATTGATGTGTTAAGAGAGAGTATCAGTTTTGGGCATTGTGAATGTTTTGTCAATCCCAGACACCATTCATTTGACCTCTGAACAAAATTGATGGCCTCGGTCAATCACGGAGTAGCAACCATTGGCGATGTGGACTTATTTCTACCGAGCCACGCCTGTGTTCATGGTTCTCGAAATGCATTTGTTGTAGAAAAATGAAAAATAATGGTAATGTTATAATTACCTAATTGATATTTAAAAGAAACTCTAAATATTTCAATGAAAATGATTTTGTAAAAATTGATAATATAGCATTTCGGGTTCAATGAACTAGGTGGATGTGAGTAGTCAATCAAGCTAAGCTAAGCTAAATCAAAACTAAATTTTTACACGTTTTTCATTCCACCATTGATCGTTTGGTGTGTGCTTCATCGAAAGCAGAATAAATTTTCCCCTTATGACAATTGGGTGGTAAAATAAGGATTTAAGACTTAGTTTGAGGCAGTACAATTTACAGATGAAGGTTGGAGCTAATTCACCCGAAAAGAATTTGCTCAAAAATCGCCAAAATCAACCCAGAACAGGCTCCTTAAATTTTCGCATTTTTTGATGGGTCATACTGCATGTGTACGAAAAAAAAAAATTGCCGTGGCCGAGAAAATGTATCAACAGCATTGAAAATCTTAGCAAGGGCTAAATAGTGTGATATTTTCGATCTAAAAAGACCTCTGAGATTAATTTCGTTTCGCTTGTGATGTTTAATAAGGGATAGAACTGATGGAAGGACTGGAAAGCCAATTGATTTTCAAAGTTCTCTCATTTATATGTCCAGTACAAATGCTTAGCTAGTACAATATTAAAATTTCTTCTTGAGAAGAATCAGCCTCCCCCAAAGCAATAGATCAGGTGCAACGTCTCGCAGAAATTGGCTCCCAATTCGATAATCCAAAAACGCGACTCCTCAAACAGCTCCGTGGCACTGCTGTTGTTGCTGCTTCTGCCTCGGGGTAATAAATTCCCCCAATGTGATAATAAATATAGGCCACATATTGAATCATAACTCTCTCGAGCACTCCATTGACGCCCACCACCATCGATGATGACGACAAGGATGATGGTGGCGGTCGTATGAATATGACGTGATACCCTTTCATTGCTCGGGTGGTTTTTCCCTCTCCTTCTTTCTGAAAATAAATATCGCACAGCTCCCAGAATGACTGACTGGCTGAGTGACGGATATTGGATGGATTGGATGGAACTGTTGATAGCAAACAACTGCATGCCATCAAATATTATATTGGGTGATATGGAATTACATCCCCATATGTAGTGAGGGGAGGGATGTCGGTTAAGGGGTTGCATGCTACTTTCACCTGGTGATTCTTGGGGGTTGAGGTAAATATAGCTGGTTTATTGAATACGTGGATGGGACACATCACATACCTATCCTAACAAATCCCTCTAGCCAGGTTGTCGGTCGGATGGAAAGACTTTTTTCTCTTTACTTTCATCCCGTTCTACGACGGTTTGATACTTTTATAATCTGCATAACGAGGTTCTGACTAGGGCGGGTGCGCTTCACGATAACATAATTTTTTCACAGTGCATTTCTAGGCAGCAGAGTAAGAACAATATTTGAATACGACCTAAGAAATATTGAGAGATTTCCTGTAGTAGAAACTCGGATAACCGGAGAACAACACATGAATGAAATTTTTTTTCAAATTCACATTTTTGCTTCATGTCAAAACAAAAAGTTCTTTTCGATGGAAAAGTGCTCAGGAATGTGCCTTATGGACGGTGCGGCCAAAGCAACATATTTTTCCACCTTTCAACAGAACACGTCTGATGCTTTGAATCCTTCACCAACATCAGGCACACACAACGGAGCAGGTGATGATGTGCCTAAAATGCTGTTCCTTCTGAAGGAAACTTTGCCTAGAGGGAAAAGTGGTGAATAGGCTAGTAGCTACCTGAAGTTACGGCTTAAGTGAAGCGTGATGGAATCATTCGGGATGATTGAATATTGAGTGAATCGAGAGAGGGCGATAAGCTATATTGTAGCTATAAAAACATTCGCCCAATAACCCTCTTTTAAGTGTAGCAATGCATACTGGAAAGAAATGATGAAGTAGGCGATGACTTTTGCTAATCGCACGCGTTTTGGTTTCCGTCCGCGAAAATTTTACAAAATTATTTATTTTAGTACGTAAAACAGTCGGGAATGAACTACAACTGGCTTAAAATTAAACCTGGAAGGAAGTGCAGAAGTGTCCACCGGAAGTTCCGAAAATTTAGAGGAGTATAAGTGTTTTATTTCCTAAAATGAATTGCAAACCGGTAGCTGCAGAAAGTGTTTACACATAGAATTAAAATTTTATTGTTGAAGTCTAGGGTTGTTTAAGCAAGCGCTAAAGTTTAGAAATAATTTTGTCATTCGAAAATAACGTACATACATAAATTAATTGTTAAAAGCCGTGATCCGTGAAAACAATCATCGAAACCCTTCCCAGCACCTGTTCTTTGCCGCAATCAAGCTTTCAATCATGCAAAACTAATTGCCGGAAGTCACATCTTGGCAAACATGTGTCCGACTTTCGCGATCGTTAGCGTCTTAAATTGGGTGAGTGATTTATTGAATTCCGTCAATAAACCTGACCCGGACAGTTGTTGTTTATAATGGTCATCCGAATGTACTCGATTGGCACTCTCGAAAGGCATTTGGGTACTTTGTCGATGGTCAACTCCGTGTTCATCCGTTCCGACCAAGTGGATCGAATTGCCATTACCGCGGTTATAATTAGACTTAGCGTTAGCGCACTTTTTTTTGCTCTCGCCGTCGCCCCGTCGACGGATGAGTATGAACACTTTTTTTTTCGGGATAGTTGCCCATTTTTCTGCTGCCTCACTCGACACATGCTGGCCCATCTCCTGGTTCATCTCTTCCCATCCGTGGACCTTGACGAGTTCCAGACACGGCGTGCGTTGGTCTGAGTTTTGGCACACTCTGCGAGGTGTTTACAAAATTGCAAATCACCGCCCGCCGCAGATATTTTGAATCTCCTTCGTCGCTGCCTCCGCTGCGTTTCCATGATCATCACATCATGTGTGTGACCTTCTCGAATTGCGCCACTTTACCGAACATTATTGCTGCTGCCAGCCAGATACATATCTGAAGATGTACTGTATCTACTTTTATGTGAATTAGTGCGCACCCCTATTTGGGTTCTGTTCTTTCCAGGTTGTTTCACATTGGCTGACACTTGGACTCGGAGCATTTCTATCGATCGCCACGCCGTATATCCCAGTTGTGGGTAGTGCAAACATTCCACTGTGCGATGTCTAACCTCAATTGGCACTTGATCGTGCACAAACACACCCATCCGACGACATACAACACTCAAACACCATCCGTTGAAGGGAAATTTGCAGCACAATTGGGGTGTAGCTATCATCGAATCGCTGCCGGCTGCCGCCCGGCGATCTCTGTCAGTGTCCCATAGAGACCGACAAACCCGGGTGGAGTGCTGCGAAATGACAAGTGTTTACCGGTGATGCCGCCTTTGCGCGATTTGCATCCCAGCTGCTCTTAGCAGCTACCGGGTGAGCTGCTGACCCCTCCTCGCTAATGGGCACATTTCCGACAACACACAAACCCGGGAACACCTTCCAGACATGGCTTAACGAAATTGACGATCATCACAGATCGTTGATCGCCATGTGCCCATGTCGCTACCTACCTAGATTTACGGCAGCCGCTTAGATAAATTGGTACTCAGACACGCTCATCATTATCAGCGCCGGAATACTTATGAAAACTACCCTGTGATCGAGCAGATCTACAATTTCCCTTCCTCCCTTCCAGCACGAGATATCATCAAGTCTTGCCACCGGAAACCTTACGCGGCGGACAGAACAAAATTTATAAGCGGCTGCAAACGCTTCGATTGAGTCGTAAATACCTAGATATCAAGCAAGTGCTTACATGTGTTTCGTAACGCATTTTGCCGGCCGGTTCTAACAATTTCATCGGTGACCTTTGCTTGGCAAGAGGGTGAGAATATCTTGTCGAACTAATTACTGTCAATTCCCTGGGCCCAGATTGGTGGGTGAAGGTTTCAATCGGGGTGATTGAAGACACGTTGAATTGATACTAGTGAGCGATCTTTATAACTGAAATTAGTTGTTGTCGTGGAAGAATTTTTAGAATTTTTTCCAATCGAGTATTCCCGTAAAGACTTCAGATGAAAGAAGAAATTACTGGTATCAAATCAAAGTGCCTAGTTCGATCTATTAATTTCAAATTTTTCTATGAAAAAAACTGAACATCCATTCAAGGTCAAAGTCATTACTTCTGTCGCTTTGAACAAAAATGACAAAAATGACAAAAATGACAAAAATGACAAAAATGACAAAAATGACAAAAATGACAAAAATGACAAAAATGACAAAAATGACAAAAATGACAAAAATGACAAAAATGACAAGAATGACAAAAATGACAAAAATGACAAAAATGACAAAAATGACAAAAATGACAAAAATGACAAAAATGACAAAAATGACAAAAATGACAAAAATGACAAAAATGACAAAAATGACAAAAATGACAAAAATGACAAAAATGACAAAAATGACAAAAATGACAAAAATGACAAAAATGACAAAAATGACAAAAATGACAAAAATGACAAAAATGACAAAAATGACAAAAATGACAAAAATGACAAAAATGACAAAAATGACAAAAATGACAAAAATGACAAAAATGACAAAAATGACAAAAATGACAAAAATGACAAAAATGACAAAAATGACAAAAATGACAAAAATGACAAAAATGACAAAAATGACAAAAATGACAAAAATGACAAAAATGACAAAAATGACAAAAATGACAAAAATGACAAAAATGACAAAAATGACAAAAATGACAAAAATGACAACAATGACAAAAATGACAAAAATGACAAAAATGACAAAAATGACAAAAATTACAAAAATGACAAAAATGACAAAAATGACAAAAATGACAAAAATGACAAAAATGACAAAAATGACAAAAATGACAAAAATGACAAAAATGACAAAAATGACAAAAATGACAAAAATGACAAAAATGACAAAAATGACAAAAATGACAAAAATGACAAAAATGACAAAAATGACAAAAATGACAAAAATGACAAAAATGACAAAAATGACAAAAATGACAAAAATGACAAAAATGACAAAAATGACAAAAATGACAAAAATGACAAAAATGACAAAAATGACAAAAATGACAAAAATGACAAAAAGTGACAAAAATGACAAAAATGACAAAAATGACAAAAATGACAAAAATGACAAAAATGACAAAAATGACAAAAATGACAAAAATGACAAAAATGACAAGAATGACAAAAATGACAAAAATGACAAAAATGACAAAAATGACAAAAATGACAAAAATGACAAAAATGACAAAAATGACAAAAATGACAAAAATGACAAAAATGACAAAAATGACAAAAATGACAAAAATGACAAAAATGACAAAAATGACAAAAATGACAAAAATGACAAAAATGACAAAAATGACAAAAATGACAAAAATGACAAAAATGACAAAAATGACAAAAATGACAAAAATGACAAAAATGACAAAAATGACAAAAATGACAAAAATGACAAAAATGACAAAAATGACGAAAAAGACAAAAATCAATAAAAATGACAAAAATGACAAAAATGACAAAAATGACAAAAATGACAAAAATGACAAAAATGACAAAAATGACAAAAATGACAAAAATGACAAAAATGACAAAAATGACAAAAATGACAAAAATGACAAAAATGACAAAAATGACAAAAATGACAAAAATGACAAAAATGACAAAAATGACAAAAATTACAAAAATGACAAAAATGACAAAAATGACAAAAATGACAAAAATGACAAAAATGACAAAAATGACAAAATGACAAAAATGCCAAAAATGACAAAAATGACAAAATTGACAAAATTGACAAAAATGACAAAAATGACAAAAATGACAAAAATGACAAAAATGACAAAAATGACAAAAATGACAAAAATGACAAAAATGACAAAAAATGACAAAAATGACAAAAATGACAAAAATGACAAAAATGACAAAAATGACAAAAATGACAAAAATGACAAAAATGACAAAAATGACAAAAATGACAAAAATGACAAAAATGACAAAAATGACAAAAATGACAAAAATGACAAAAATGACAAAAATGACAAAAATGACAAAAATGACAAAAATGACAAAAATGACAAAAATGACAAAAATGACAAAATGACAAAAATGACAAAAATGACAAAAATGACAAAAATGACAAAAATGACAAAAATGACAAAAATGACAAAAATGACAAAAATGACAAAAATGACAAAAATGACAAAAATGACAAAATGACAAAAATGACAAAAATGACAAAAATGACAAAAATGACAAAAATGACAAAAATGACAAAAAATGACAAAAATGACAAAAATGACAAAAATGACAAAAATGACAAAAATGACAAAAATGACAAAAATGACAAAAATGACAAAAATGACAAAAATGACAAAAATGACAAAAATGACAAAAATGACAAAAATGACAAAAATGACAAAAATGACAAAAATGACAAAAATGACAAAAATGACAAAAATGACAAAAATGACAAAAATGACAAAAATGACAAAAATGACAAAAATGACAAAAATGACAAAAATGACAAAAATGACAAAAATGACAAAAATGACAAAAATGACAAAAATGACAAAAATGACAAAAATGACAAAAATGACAAAAATGACAAAAATGACAAAAATGACAAAAATGACAAAAATGACAAAAATGACAAAAATGACAAAAATGACAAAAATGACAAAATGACAAAAATGACAAAAATGACAAAATGACAAAAATGACAAAAATGACAAAAATGACAAAAATGACAAAATGACAAAAATGACAAAAATGAATGACAAAAATGACAAAAATGACAAAAATGACAAAAATGACAAAAATGACAAAAATGACAAAAATGACAAAAATGACAAAAATGACAAAAATGACAAAAATGACAAAAATGACAAAAATGACAAAAATGACAAAAATGACAAAAATGACAAAAATGACAAAAATGACAAAAATGACAAAAATGACAAAAATGACAAAAATGACAAAAATGACATAAATGACATAAATGACAAAAATGACAAAAATGACAAAAATGACAAAAATGACAAAAATGACAAAATTGACAAAAATGACAAAAATGACAAAAATGACAAAAATGACAAAAATGACAAAAATGACAAAAATGACAAAAATGACAAAAATGACAAAAATGACAAAAATGACAAAAATGACAAAAATGACAAAAATGACAAAAATGACAAAAATGACAAAAATGACAAAAATGACAAAAATGACAAAAATGACAAAAATGACAAAAATGACAAAAATGACAAAAATGACGAAAAAGACAAAAATCAATAAAATGACAAAAATGACAAAAATGACAAAAATGACAAAAATGACAAAAATGACAAAAATGACAAAAATGACAAAAATGACAAAAATGACAAAAATGACAAAAATGACAAAAATGACAAAAATGACAAAAATGACAAAAATGACAAAAATGCCAAAAATGACAAAAATGACAAAAATGACAAAAATGACAAAAATGACAAAAATGACAAAAATGACAAAAATGAAAAAATGACAAAAATGACAAAAATGACAAAAATGACAAAAATGACAAAAATGACAAAAATGACAAAAATGACAAAAATGACAAAAATGACAAAAATGACAAAAATGACAAAAATGACAAAAATGACAAAAATGACAAAATGACAAAAATGACAAAAATGACAAAAATGACAAAAATGACAAAAATGACAAAAATGACAAAAATGACAAAAATGACAAAAATGACAAAAATGACAAAAATGACAAAAATGACAAAATGACAAAAATGACAAAAATGACAAAAATGACAAAAATGACAAAAATGACAAAAATGACAAAAATGACAAAAATGACAAAAATGACAAAAATGACAAAAATGACAAAAATGACAAAAATGACAAAAATGACAAAAATGACAAAATGACAAAAATGACAAAAATGACAAAAATGACAAAAATGACAAAAATGACAAAAATGACAAAAATGACAAAAATGACAAAAATGACAAAAATGACAAAAATGACAAAAATGACAAAAATGACAAAAATGACAAAAATGACAAAAATGACAAAAATGACAAAAATGACAAAAATGACAAAAATGACAAAAATGACAAAAATGACAAAAATGACAAAAATGACAAAATGACAAAAATGACAAAAATGACAAAAATGACAAAAATGACAAAAATGACAAAAATGACAAAAATGACAAAAATGACAAAAATGACAAAAATGACAAAAATGACAAAAATGACAAAAATGACAAAAATGACAAAAATGACAAAAATGACAAAAATGACAAAAATGACAAAAATGACAAAATGACAAAAATGACAAAAATGACAAAAATGACAAAAATGACAAAAATGACAAAATGACAAAAATGACAAAAATGACAAAAATGACAAAAATGACAAAAATGACAAAAATGACAAAAATGACAAAAATGACAAAAATGACAAAAATGACAAAAATGACAAAAATGACAAAAATGACAAAAATGACAAAAATGACAAAAATGACAAAATGACAAAAATGACAAAATGACAAAAATGACAAAAATGACAAAAATGACAAAAATGACAAAAATGACAAAAATGACAAAAATGACAAAAATGACAAAATGACAAAAATGACAAAAATGACAAAAATGACAAAAATGACAAAAATGACAAAAATGACAAAATGACAAAAATGACAAAAATGACAAAAATGACAAAATGACAAAAATGACAAAAATGACAAAAATGACAAAATGACAAAAATGACAAAAATGACAAAAATGACAAAATGACAAAAATGACAAAAATGACAAAAATGACAAAAATGACAAAAATGACAAAAATGACAAAAATGACAAAATGACAAAAATGACAAAAATGACAAAATGACAAAAATGACAAAAATGACAAAAATGACAAAATGACAAAAATGACAAAATGACAAAAATGACAAAAATGACAAAAATGACAAAAATGACAAAAATGACAAAATGACAAAAATGACAAAATGACAAAAATGACAAAAATGACAAAAATGACAAAAATGACAAAAATGACAAAATGACAAAAATGACAAAAATGACAAAATGACAAAATGACAAAAATGACAAAAATGACAAAAATGACAAAAATGACAAAAATGACAAAAATGACAAAAATGACAAAAATGACAAAAATGACAAAAATGACAAAAATGACAAAAATGACAAAAATGACAAAAATGACAAAAATGACAAAAATGACAAAAATGACAAAATGACAAAAATGACAAAAATGACAAAAATGACAAAAATGACAAAAATGACAAAAATGACAAAAATGACAAAAATGACAAAAATGACAAAAATGACAAAATGACAAAAATGACAAAAATGACAAAAATGACAAAAATGACAAAATGACAAAAATGACAAAAATGACAAAAATGACAAAAATGACAAAAATGACAAAAATGACAAAAATGACAAAAATGACAAAAATGACAAAATGACAAAAATGACAAAAATTGACAAAAATGACAAAATGACAAAAATTGACAAAAATGACAAAAATGACAAAAATGACAAAAAATGACAAAAATGACAAAAATGACAAAATGACAAAAATGACAAAAATGACAAAAATGACAAAAATGACAAAAATGACAAAATGAAAATGACAAAAATGACAAAAATGACAAAAATGACAAAATGACAAAAATGACAAAAATGACAAAAATGACAAAAATGACAAAAATGACAAAAATGACAAAAATGACAAAAATGACAAAAATGACAAAATGACAAAAATGACAAAAATGACAAAAATGACAAAAATGACAAAAATGACAAAAATGACAAAAATGACAAAAATGACAAAAATGACAAAAATGACAAAATGACAAAAATGACAAAAATGACAAAAATGACAAAAATGACAAAAATGACAAAAATGACAAAAATGACAAAAATGACAAAAATGACAAAAATGACAAAAATGACAAAAATGACAAAAATGACAAAAATGACAAAAATGACAAAATGACAAAAATGACAAAAATGACAAAAATGACAAAAATGACAAAAATGACAAAAATGACAAAAATGACAAAAATGACAAAAATGACAAAAATGACAAAAATGACAAAAATGACAAAAATGACAAAATGACAAAAATGACAAAAATGACAAAAATGACAAAAATGACAAAAATGACAAAAATGACAAAAATGACAAAAATGACAAAAATGACAAAAATGACAAAAATGACAAAAATGACAAAAATGACAAAAATGACAAAATGACAAAAATGACAAAAATGACAAAAATGACAAAAATGACAAAAATGACAAAAATGACAAAAATGACAAAAATGACAAAAAATGACAAAAATGACAAAAATGACAAAAATGACAAAAATGACAAAAATGACAAAAATGACAAAAAATGACAAAAATGACAAAAATGACAAAAATGACAAAATGACAAAAATGACAAAAATGACAAAAATGACAAAAATGACAAAAATGACAAAAATGACAAAAATGACAAAAATGACAAAAATGACAAAAATGACAAAAATGACAAAAATGACAAAAATGACAAAAATGACAAAAATGACAAAAATGACAAAAATGACAAAAATGACAAAAATGACAAAAATGACAAAAATGACAAAAATGACAAAAAATGACAAAAATGACAAAATGACAAAAATGACAAAAATGACAAAAATGACAAAAATGACAAAAATGACAAAAATGACAAAAATGACAAAAATGACAAAAATGACAAAAATGACAAAAATGACAAAAATGACAAAAATGACAAAAATGACAAAAATGACAAAAATGACAAAAATGACAAAAATGACAAAAATGACAAAAATGACAAAAATGACAAAAATGACAAAAATGACAAAAATGACAAAAATGACAAAAATGACAAAAATGACAAAAATGACAAAAATGACAAAAATGACAAAAATGACAAAAATGACAAAAATGACAAAAATGACAAAAATGACAAAAATGACAAAAAATGACAAAAATGACAAAAATGACAAAAATGACAAAATGACAAAAATGACAAAAATGACAAAAATGACAAAAATGACAAAAATGACAAAAATGACAAAAATGACAAAAATGACAAAAATGACAAAAATGACAAAAATGACAAAAATGACAAAAAATGACAAAAATGACAAAAATGACAAAAATGACAAAAATGACAAAAATGACAAAAATGACAAAAATGACAAAAATGACAAAAATGACAAAATGACAAAAATGACAAAAATGACAAAAATGACAAAAATGACAAAAATGACAAAATGACAAAAATGACAAAAATGACAAAAATGACAAAAATGACAAAAATGACAAAAATGACAAAAATGACAAAAATGACAAAAATGACAAAAATGACAAAAATGACAAAAATGACAAAAATGACAAAATAAATGACAAAAATGACAAAAATGACAAAAATGACAAAAATGACAAAAATGACAAAAATGACAAAAATGACAAAAATGACAAAATGACAAAAATGACAAAAATGACAAAAATGACAAAAAATGACAAAAATGACAAAAATGACAAAAATGACAAAAATGACAAAAATGACAAAAATGACAAAAATGACAAAAATGACAAAAATGACAAAAATGACAAAAATGACAAAAATGACAAAAAA